>NC_084636.1:24639592-24787092 GCF_033978795.1 Nerophis ophidion | reverse complement strand
AGTAAAACTGCCTGAGACTGAGCCACATTTTCGCCCCAAATTTTTTTTTTCAAAAATATACATTTTCCGCCATTTTCGGGTTTTGTCGGGACTCCTGATCACGTTTTGAGATATCTCCTAAAACAATAACACCAGTATTGTGCTGCTGAAGCAAACCCGTTTTTTAAATTTTTTGGAAATTTCTTAGCGAAAAAAGGTTTTCCCAAAATATGCATTTTACTACATTTTCGCGAAAAAAAGTTTTTCAAAAAATATGGATTTTCTGCCATTTTTGGGTTCTGTTGGGACTCCTGATTACATTTTGAGACATCTCCTAGCATCTCCTACCAGTATTGTGCTGCTGAAACAAATCCGTTTTTAAAATTTTTTGGGAAATTTTATAGCGAAAAAAGGTTTTCCCAGAATATGCATTTTCTGCTATTTTCGGGATTTCTCTGGACTCCTATTGACGTTTTGAGACATCTCCTACAACTACAGAACCAGTACTGTGCTGCTGAAGCAAATCCAATTTTTGCATCTTTGCATAAGGGTCCCCCCTTACCACATTTTCGCAAAAAAATGTTTTTCAAAAATATGCATTTTCCGCCACTCTCTGGTTTTGTCGGGACTCCTGATTATGTTTTGAGACATCTCCTACAACTATAACACCAGTATTGTGCTGCTAAAGCAAATCCGTTTTTTCAAATTTTTTGAACTTTTTTTTAATCGAAAATAGGTTTTCCAAAAATATGCATTTCCTGCTATTTCCGGGTTTTCTTGGGACTCCTATTGACGTTTTGAGACATCTCCTACAACTACAGAACCAGTATTGTGCTGCCGAAGCAAATCCGTTTTTTTTAATCTTTGCATGAGGGCCCCCCCTTACCACATTTTCGCGAAAAAGTTTTCCAAAAAATATGCATTTTCTGCCATTTTTGTGTTTTGTCGGGACTCCTGATTACGTTTTGAGACATCTCCTACAACTATAACACCAGTATTGTGCTGCTGAAGCAAATCCGGTTTTTTTTTTTTTGGACATTTTTTAGCGAAAAAAGGTTTTCCCAAAACGCATTTTCTGCTATTTTCGGGTTTTCTCTGGACTCTTATTGACGTTTTGAGACATCCCCTATAACTACAGAACCAGTATTGTGCTGCTGAAGCAAATCCGTTTTTTTTTATTTTTGCATTAAGGGTCCCCCCTTACCACATTTTCGCAAAAAAACGTTTTTCAAAAATATGCATTTTCTGCCATTTTCGGGTTTTGGCGGGATTCCTGATTACGTTTTGAGACATCTCCTACAACTATAACACCAGTATCTTGCTGCTGAAGCAAATCCGTTTTTTGAATTTTTTGAAATATTTAATCGAAAAAAAGTTTTCCAAAAATAGGCATTTTCTGCTATTTTCTGGTTTTCTCTGGACTCCTTTTGACATTTTGTCGGGTTTTGTCGGGACTCCTGATTAAGTTTTGAGACATCTCCTACAACTATAACTCCAGTATTGTGCTGCTGAAGCAAATCCGTTTTTTTAAATTATTTTGACATTTTTTTTACCGAAAAAAGGTTTTCCAAAAATATGCATTTTCTGCTATTTTGGGGGGTTTTCTGAACTCCTATTGACGTTTTGAGACATCCCCTACAACTACAGAACCAGTATTGTGCTGCTGAAGCGAATCCGTTTTTTTTTATTTTTGCATTGCCTTACCACATTTTCGCAAAAAAACGTTTTTCAAAAATATGCATTTTCTGCCATTTTCGGGTTTTGGCGGGATTCCTGATTACGTTTTGGGACATCTCCTACAACTACAGCTCCAGCATTGTGTTGCTGAAGCAAATCCGTTTTGAAATTTTTTTAAAATTTTTAAGTGAAAAGAAGTTTTCCAAAATGTATTTTCTGCTACTTTCTAGTTTTCTCGGGACTCCTTTTGACATTTTGAGACATCCCCTACAACTACAGAACCAGTATTGTGCTGCTGAAGCAAATCCGTTTTTTTAAATTATTTTGACATTTTTTTTACCGAAAAAAGGTTTTCCAAAAATATGCATTTTCTGCTATTTTTGGGGTTTTCTGAACTCCTATTGACGTTTTGAGACATCCCCTACAACTACAGAACCAGTATTGTGCTGCTGAAGCAAATCGTTTTTTTTAAATTTTTGCATTAAGGGTCCCCCCTTACCACATTTTCGCGAAAAAACGTTTTTCAAAAATATGCATTTTCTGCCATTTTCGGGTTTTGGCGGGATTCCTGATTAAGTTTTGAGACATCTCCTACAACTACAGCTCCAGTATTGTGCTGCTGAAGCAAATCCGTTTTAAAAATTTTTTTGACATTTTTAAGCGAAAATAAGTTTTCCAAAATGTATTTTCTGCTACTCTCTAGTTTTCTCGGGACTCCTTTTGACATTTTGAGACATCCCCTACAACTACAGAACTAGTATTTTGTTGCTGAAGCAAATCAGTTTTTTGGAATTTTTGCATAAAGGTCCCCCCTAACCACGTTTTCTCAAAAAAATGTTTTTCAAATATATGCATTTTCCGTCATTTTCGAATTTTGTTGGAACTCCTGATTACGTTTTGAGACATCTCCTACAACTACAGCTCCAGTGTTGTGCTGCTAAAGCAAATCCGTTTTTTCAAAATTTTAAACTTTTTTAATTGAAAATAGGTTTTAAAAAATTTGCATTTTCTGCTATTTTCTGGTTTTCTCTGGACTCCTATTGACGTTTTGAGACATCCCCTACAACTACAGAACCAGTATTGTGCTGCTGAAGCAAATCCGTTTTTAATTTTTTTTTGAAATTTTTAAGCGAAAATAAGTTTTCCCAAAATGCATTTTCTGCTATTTTCTGGTTTTATCTGGACTCCTTTTGACATTTTGAGACATCCCCTACAACTACAGAACCAGTATTGTGCTGCTGAAGCAAATCCGTTTTTTTGAATTTTTGCATAAGGGTCTCCCCTTACCACATTTTTGCAAAAAAATGTTTTTCAAAAATATGCATTTTCAGCCATTTTCAGGTTTTGTCGGGACTGCTGATTACGTTTTGAGACATCTCCTACAACTACATTTCCAGTATTGTGCTGCTAAAGCACGTCCGTTTTTTTGAATATTTTTGAACTTTTTTTTATCGAAAATAGGTTTTCCAAAAATATGCATTTTCTGCGTTTTTCGGGTTTTCTCTGGACTCCTATTGATGTTTTGAGACATCCCCTACAACTACAGAACCAGTATTGTGCTGCTGAAGCAAATCCGTTTTTTTGAATTTTTGCATAAGGGTCCCCTCTTACCACATTTTCGCGAAAAAAAGTTTTCCAAAAAATATGCATTTTTTGCCATTTTTGTGTGTTGTCGGGACTCCTGATTACGTTTTGAGACATCTCCTACAACTATAACACCAGTATTGTGCTGCTGAAGCAAATCCGTTTTTTTTATTTTTTGGACATTTTTTAGCGAAAAAAGGTTTTCCCAAAATGCATTTTCTGCTATTTTCGGGTTTTCTCTGGACTCTTATTGACGTTTTGAGACACCCCCTACATCTACAGAACCAGTATTGTGGTGCTGAAGCTAATCCGTTTTTTTTTTTTTTTGGGAAAAAATTTTGCGAAAAAAGGTTTTCCCAAAATATAGATTTTCAGCTCTTTTCGGGTTTTCTCTGGACTCTTGACGTTTTGAGACATCCCCTACAATTACAGAACCAGTATTGTGGTGCTGAAGCTAATCCGTTTTTTTAAATTTTTCGGAAAAAATTTTGCGAAAAAAGGTTTTCCCAAAATATGCATTTTCTGCTATTTTCGGGTTTTCTCTGGAGTCTTATTGACGTTTTGAGACATCCCCGACAATTACAGAACCAGTATTGTGCTGCTGAAGCAAATCCGTTTTTTTGCATTTTCGCAAAAGGGTCCCCCCATACCACATTTTCTCAAACATTTTTTTTCAAAAATATGCATTTTCCGCCATTCTCGGGTTTTGGCGGGATTTCTGATTACGTTTTGAGACATCTCCTACAACTACAGCTCCAGTATTGTGCTGCTGAAGCAAATCCGTTTTTAAATTTTTTTTGAAATTTTTAAGCGAAAAGAAGTCTTCCAAAATGTATTTTCTGCTACTTTCTAGTTTTCTCGGGACTCCTTTTGACATTTTGAGACATCCCCTACAACTACAGAACTAGTATTTTGTTGCTGAAGCAAATCTGTTTTTTTGAATTTTTGCATAAAGGTCCCCCCTTACCACGTTTTCTCAAAAAAATGGTTTTTGAAATATATGCATTTTCCGTCATTTTCGAATTTTGTCGGAACTCCTGATTACGTTTTGAGACATCTCCTACAACTACAGCTCCAGTGTTGTGCTGCTAAAGCAAATCCGTTTTTTCAAATTTTTAAACTTTTTTCATTGAAAATAGGTTTTAAAAAATTTGCATTTTCTGCTATTTTCTAGTTTTCTCTGGACTCCTTTTGACATTTTGAGACATCCCCTACAACTACAGAACTAGCATTTTGTTGCTGAAGCAAATCTGTTTTTTTGAATTTTTGCATAAAGGTCCCCCCTTACCACATTTTCTCAAAAAAATGTTTTTCAAATATATTCATTTTCCGCCATTTTCGGGTTTTGGCGGGATTCCTGATTACGTTTTGGAGACATCTCCTACAACTACAGCTCCAGTATTTTACTGCTGAAGCAAATCCGTTTTTAAATTTTTTTTGAAATTTTTAAGCGAAAATAAGTTTTCCCAAAATGCATTTTCTGCTATTTTCTGGTTTTATCTGGACTCCTTTTGACATTTTGAGACATCCCCTACAACCACAGAACCAGTATTGTGCTGCTGAAGCAAATCCGTTTTTTTGAATTTTTGCATAAGGGTCCCCCCTTACCACATTTTTGCAAAAAAATGTTTTTCAAAAATATGCATTTTCAGCCATTTTCAGGTTTTGTCGGGACTGCTGATTACGTTTTGAGACATCTCCTACAACTACATTTCCAGTATTGTGCTGCTAAAGCACGTCCGTTTTTTTGAATATTTTTGAACTTTTTTTTATCGAAAATAGGTTTTCCAAAAATATGCATTTTCTGCGTTTTTCGGGTTTTCTCTGGACTCCTATTGACGTTTTGAGACATCCCCTACAACTACAGAACCAGTATTGTGCTGCTGAAGCAAATCCGTTTTTTTGAATTTTTGCATAATGGTCCCCCCTTACCACATTTTCGCGAAAAAAAGTTTTCCAAAAAATATGCATTTTCTGCCATTTTTGTGTTTTGTCGGGACTCCTGATTACGTTTTGAGACGTCTCCTACAACTATAACACCAGTATTGTGCTGCTGAAGCAAATCCGTTTTTTTTATTTTTTGGACATTTTTTAGCGAAAAAAGGTTTTCCCAAAATGCATTTTCTGCTATTTTCGGGTTTTCTCTGGACTCTTATTGACGTTTTGAGACATCCCCTACAACTACAGCTCCAGTATTGTGCTGCTGAAGCAAATCCATTTTTTCAAATTTCGAAAATAGGTTTTCCACAAATATGCATTTTCCGCCATTCTCGGGTTTTGTCGGGACTCCTATTGACGTTTTGAGACATCCCCTACAACTACAGCTCCAGTGTTGTGCTGCTGAAGCAAATCCGTTTTTGAAATTTTTGGGAAATTTTTTATCGAAAAAAGTTTTTTTCCAAAATATGCATTTTCTGCTATTTTCGGGTTTTCTCTGGACTCCTATTGACGTTTTGAGACATCTCCTACAACTATAACACCAGTATTGTGCTGCTGAAGCAAAACCGCTTTTTAAATTTTTCGGAAATTTTTTAGCGAAAACAGGTTTTCCCAAAATATGCATTTTCTGCTATTTTCGAGTTTCTTCTGGACTCCTATTGACGTTTTGAGACATCCCCTACAACTACAGAACCAGTATTGTGCTGCTGGAGCAAATCCGTTTTTTGGAATTTTTTTGAAATCTTTTATTGAAAAAAGGTTTTCCAAAAATATGCATTTTCTAGTATTTTGGGTTTTCTCTGGACTACTATTGACGTTTCGAGACATCCCCTACAACTACAGAACCAGTATTGTGTTGCTGAAGCAAATCCGTTTTTTTGAATTTTTGCATAAGGGTCCCCCCTTACCACATTTTCGCAATAAAATGTTTTTCAAGAATATGCATTTTCCGCCATTCTCGGGTTTTGTCGGGAGTCCTGATTACGTTTTGAGACATCTCCTACAACTATAACACCAGTATTGCGCTGCTGAAGCAAATCCGCTTTTTAATTTTTTGGGAAATTTTTTAGCGAAAAAAGTTTTTTCCAAAATATGCATTTTCGGCTATTTTCAGGTTTTTTCTGGACTCCTATTGACGTTTTGAGACATCCCTTACAACTACAGAACCAGTATTGTGTTGCTGAAGCAAATCCGTTTTTTTGAATTTTTGCATAAGGGTCTCCCCTCTTACTACATTTTCGCAAAAAAATGTTTTTCAAAAATATGCATTTCCGCCATTTTCGGGTTTTGTCGGGACTCCTGATTACATTTTGAGACATCTCCTACAACTACAGCTCCAGTATTGTGTTGCTAAAGCAAATCCGTTTTTTTGAATTTTTGCATAAGGGTCCCCCCTTACCACATTTTCGCAAAAAAATGTTTTTCAAAAATATGCATTCTCCGCCATTTTCGCGTTTTGTCGGGACTCCTGATTACGTTTTGAGACATCTCCTACAACTATAACACCAGTATTGCGCTGCTGAAGCAAATCCGTTTTTTTAATTTTTTGGAAATTTTTTTTGCAAAAAAAGGTTTTCCCAAAATATGCATTTTCTTCTATTTTCGGGTTTTCTCTGGACTCCTATTGACGTTTTGAGACATCCCCTACAACTACAGAACCAGTATTGTGACGCTGAAGAAAATCCTTTTTTGTGCGATTTTGCATAAGGGTCCCCCCTTACCACATTTTCTCAAAAAAAAGTTTTTCAAAAACATGCATTTTCCGCCATTTTCTGTTTTTTTCCGGACTCCTAATTACCATTAGAGACATCTCCTACAACTACAGCTCCAGTATTGTGCTGCTAAAGCAAATCCGTTTTTTGCATAAGGGTCCCCCCTTACCACATTTTCTCCAAAAAAAGTTTTTCAAAAATATGCATTTTCCGCCATTTTCGGGTTTTTTCCGGACTCCTGATTACCATTAGAGACATCTCCTACAACTACAGCTCCAGTATTGTGCTGCTAAAGCAAATCATTTTTTTTGAGTTTTTTTGATTTTTTTTTTCGAAAATAGGGTTTCCCAAAATATGCATTTTCTGCTATTTTTTTTTTTTTTTCTGCACTCCTATTGACGTTTTGAGACATCTCCTACAACTACAGAACCAAAATTGTGCTGCTGAAGCAAATCCGTTTTTGAAATTTTTTGGAAATTTTTCATCGAACAAAGGTTTTCCAAAAATATGCATTTTCTGCTATTTTTGGGTTTTGTCGGGACTATTGATTACGTTTTGAGACATCTCCTACAACTATAACACCAGTATTGTGCTGCTGAAGCAAATCCGTTTTTGAATTTTTTTGGGAAATTTTCTATCGAAAAAAGGTTTTCCAAAAATATGCATTTTCTAGTAGTTTGGGTTTTCTCTGGACTACTATTGACGTTTCGAGACATCCCTTACAACTACAGAACCAGTATTGTGTTGCTGAAGCAAATCCGTTTTTTAAAATTTTTGCATAAGGGTCCCCGCTTACCAAATTTTCGCAAAAAAATGTTTTTCAAAAATATGCATTTTCCGCCATTCTCGGGTTTTGTCGGGAGTCCTGATTACGTTTTGAGACATCTCCTACAACTATAACACCAGTATTGCGCTGCTGAAGCAAATCCGTTTTTTAAATTATTTTGAAATTTTTTATCGAAAAAAAGTTTTCCAAAAATATGCATTTTCTGCTCGTTTCGGGTTTTCTCTGAACTCCTATTGACGTTTTGAGACATCCCCTACAACTACAGAACCAGTATTATGCTGCTGAGGCAAATCCGTTTTTTTGAATTTTTGCATAAGGGTCCCCCCTTACCACATTTTCGTGAAAAAAAGTTTTTCAAAGATATGCATTTTCCGCCATTTTCGGTTTTGTCGGGACTCCTGATTACGTTTTGAGACATCTCCTTCAACTAAAGCTCCAAAATTAGGCTGCTAAAGCAAATCCATTTTTGAAAATTTTTTGAATTTTTTTTTCGAAAATAGGTTTCCCAAAATATGCATTTACTGTTATTTTCGGGTTTTTTCTGGACTCCTATTGACGTTTTGAGACATCTCCTACAACTATAGAACCAAAATTGTGCTGCTGAAGCAAAACGGTTTTTTTGTTTTTTTGCATAAGGGTCCCCCCTTACCACATTTTCTCAAAAAAATGTTTTACGAAAATATGCATTTCCCGCCATTTTCGGGTTTTGTCGGGACTCCTATTGACGTTTTGAGACATCCCCTACAACTACAGAACCAGTATTGTGACGCTGAAGAAAATCCTTTTTTGTGCGATTTTGCATAAGGGTCCCCCCTTACCACATTTTCTCAAAAAAAGGTTTTTCAAAAATATGCATTTTCCGCCATTTTCGGGTTTTTTCCGGACTCCTGATTACCATTAGAGACATCTCCTACAACTACAGCTCCAGTATTGTGCTGCTAAAGCAAATCCGTTTTTTGCATTTTTGCATAAGGGTCCCCCCTTACCACATTTTCTCAAAAAAAAGTTTTTCAAAAATATGCATTTTCCGCCATTTTCGGGTTTTTTCCGGACTCCTGATTACCATTAGAGACATCTCCTACAACTACAGCTCCAGTATTGTGCTGCTAAAGCAAATCCATTTTTTCAAATTTTTTTGAATTTTTTTTTCGAAAATAGGTTTTCCCAAAATATGCATTTTCTGCTATTTTCGGTTTTTTTCTGGACTCCTATTGACGTTTTGAGACATCTCCTACAACTACAGAACCAAAATTGTGCTGCTGAAGCAAATCCGTTTTTGAAATTTTTCATCGAACAAAGGTTTTCCAAAAATATGCATTTTCTGCTATTTTTGGGTTTTGTCGGGACTATTGATTACGTTTTGAGACATCTCCTACAAGTATAACACCAGTATTGTGCTGCTGAAGCAAATCCGTTTTTGAATTTTTTGGGGAAATTTTCTATCGAAAAAAGGTTTTCCAAAAATATGCATTTTCTAGTAGTTTGGGTTTTCTCTGGACTACTATTGACGTTTCGAGACATCCCTTACAACTACAGAACCAGTATTGTGTTGCTGAAGCAAATCCGTTTTTTAATTTTTCGCGAAAATTTGGTTTTCAAAAATATGCATTTTCCGCCATTCTCGGGTTTTGTCGGGAGTCCTGATTACGTTTTGAGACATCTCCTACAACTATAACACCAGTATTGCGCTGCTGAAGCAAATCCGTTTTTTAAATTATTTTGAAATTTTTTATCGAAAAAAAGTTTTCCAAAAATATGCATTTTCTGCTCGTTTCGGGTTTTCTCTGAACTCCAATTGACGTTTTGAGACATCCCCTACAACTACAGAACCAGTATTATGCTGCTGAGGCAAATCCGTTTTTTTGAATTTTTGCATAAGGGTCCCCCCTTACCACATTTTCGTGAAAAAAAGTTTTTCAAAGATATGCATTTTCCGCCATTTTCGGGTTTTGTCGGGACTCCTGATTACGCTTTGAGACATCTCCTTCAACTACAGCTCCAAAATTAGGCTGCTAAAGCAAATCCATTTTTTAAAATTTTTTGAATTTTTTTTTCGAAAATAGGTTTCCCAAAATATGCATTTTCTGTTATTTTCGGGTTTTTTCTGGACTCCTATTGACGTTTTGAGACATCTCCTACAACTATAGAACCAAAATTGTGCTGCTGAAGCAAATCCGTTTTTTTGAATTTTTGCTACATTTTCACGAAAAAAAGTTTTCCAAAAAATATGCAATTTCTGCCATTTTTGGGTTTTGTCGGGACTCCTGATTACGTTTTGAGACATCTCCTACAACTACAGAACCAGTATTGTGTTGCTGAATTAAATCCGTTTTTTGCATTTTTGCATAAGGGTTCCCCCTTACCACATTTTCTCAAAAAAATGTTTTACGAAAATATGCATTTCCCGCCATTTTCGGGTTTTGTCGGGACTCCTGATTACAATTTGAGACATCTCCTACAAGTACAGCTCCAGTATTGTGCTGCTAAAGGAAATCCATTTTTTCAAATTTTTTTGAACTTTTTTTATCGAAAATAGGTTTTCCAAAAATATGCATTTTCTGCTATTTTTGGGTTTTGTCGGGACTATTGATTACGTTTTGAGACATCTCCTACAACTATAACACCAGTATTGTGCTGCTGAAGCAAATCCGTTTTTGAATTTTTTGGGGAAATTTTCTATCGAAAAAAGGTTTTCCAAAAATATGCATTTTCTAGTAGTTTGGGTTTTCTCTGGACTACTATTGACGTTTCGAGACATCCCTTACAACTACAGAACCAGTATTGTGTTGCTGAAGCAAATCAGTTTTTTTTTTATTTTTGCATAAGGGTCCCCCCTTACCACAATTTCGTGAAAAAAAGTTTTTCAAAGATATGCATTTTCCGCCATTTTCGGGTTTTGTCGGGACTCCTGATTACGTTTTGAGACATCTCCTTCAACTACAGCTCGAAAATTAGGCTGCTAAAGCAAATCCATTTTTTTGAATTTTTTTTTCGAAAATAGGTTTCCCAAAATATACATTTTCTGTTATTTTCGGGGTTTTTCTGGACTCCTATTGACGTTTTGAGACATCTCCTACAACTATAGAACCAAAATTGTGCTGCTGAAGCAAATCCGTTTTTTTGAATTTTTGCATAAGGGTCCCCCCTTACTACATTTTCACGAAAAAAAGTTTTCCAAAAAATATGCAATTTCTGCCATTTTTGGGTTTTGTCGGGACTCCTGATTACGTTTTGAGACATCTCCTACAACTACAGAACCAGTATTGTGTTGCTGAAGCAAATCCGTTTTTTGCATTTTTGTATAAGGGTCCCCCCTTACCACATTTTCGTGAAAAAAAGTTTTTCAAAGATATGCATTTTCCGCCATTTTCGGGTTTTGTCGGGACTCCTGATTACGTTTTGAGACATCTCCTTCAACTACTGCTCCAAAATTAGGCTGCTGAAGAAAATCATTTTTTTCAAATTTTTTTGAACTTTTTTTATCGAAAATAGGTTTTCCAAAAATATACATTTTCTGTTATTTTCGGGTTTTCTCTGGACTCCTATTGACGTTTTGAGACATCTCCTACAACTACAGAACCAGTATTGTGCTGCTGAAGCAAATCCGTTTTCTTTTAATCTTTGCATAAGGGTCCCCCCTTTCCCCTTTTTTTGAATTTTTTTTTTTTCCAAAAATATGCATGTCCTGTGATTTTTGGGTTCTGTCGGGACTCCTGATTACGTTTTGAAACATCTCCTACAACTATAACACCAGTATTATGCTGCTGAAGCAAATCCGTTTTTTAAATTTTTTTGAAATTTTTTATCGGAAAAAGGTTTTCCAAAAATTTGCATTTTCTGCTATTTTCGGGTTTTCTCTGGACTCCTATTGACGTTTTGAGACATCCCCTACAATTACAGAACCAGTATTGTGCTGCTGAAGCAAATCCGTTTTTTTTTATTTTTGCATAAGGGCCCCCCCCTTACCAAATTTTCGCCCAAAATTTTTTTTCAAAAATATGCATTTTCCTTCATTCTCGGGTTTCGTCGGGAGTCCTGATTACGTTTTGAGACATCTCCTACAACTATAACACCAGTATTGCGCTGCTGAAGCAAATCCGTTTTTTAAATTATTTTGAAATTTTTTATCGAAAAAAAGTTTTCCAAAAATATGCATTCTCTGCTCGTTTCGGGTTTTCTCTGAACTCCTATTGACGTTTTGAGACATCCCCTACAACTACAGAACCAGTATTATGCTGCTGAAGCAAATCCATTTTTTTTTATTTTTGCATACCACATTTTCGTGAAAAAAAGTTTTTCAAAAATATGCATTTTCCGCCATTTTCGGGTTTTGTCGGGACTCCTGATTACGTTTTGAGACATCTCCTACAACTATAACACCAGTATTGCGCTGCTGAAGCAAATCCGTTTTTTAAATTATTTTGAAATTTTTTATCGAAAAAAAGTTTTCCAAAAATATGCATTCTCTGCTCGTTTCGGGTTTTCTCTGAACTCCTATTGACGTTTTGATACATCCCCTACAACTACAGAACCAGTATTATGCTGCTGAAGCAAATCCATTTTTTTTTATTTTTGCATACCACATTTTCGTGAAAAAAAGTTTTTCAAAAATATGCATTTTCCGCCATTTTCGGGTTTTGTCGGGACTCCTGATTACGTTTTGAGACATCTCCTTCAACTACAGCTCCAAAATTAGGCTGCTGAAGAAAATCTGTTTTTTCAAATTTTTTTGAACTTTTTTTTTATCGAAAATAGGTTTTCCAAAAATATACATTTTCTGCTATTTTCGGGTTTTTTCTGGACTCCTATTGACGTTTTGAGACATCTCCTACAACTACAGAACTAGTATTGTGCTGCTGAAGCAACTCCGTTTTTTTTTATTTTTGCATAAGGGTCCCCCCTTACCACATTTTCAAGAAAAAAAGTTTTCCAAAAAATAGGCATTTTCTACCACTTTTGGGTTTTGTCGGGACTCCTGATTACGTTTTGAGGCATCTCCTACAACTACAGCTCCAGTATTGTGCTGCTGAAGCAAATTAGTTTTTCCAAATGTTTTTAAACTTTTTTTAGTGAAAAAAATGTTTTTCAAAAATATGCATTTTCTGCCATTTTCTGGTTTTCTCTGGACTCCTATTGACGTTTTGAGACATCTCCTACAATTACAGAACCAGTATTGTGCTGCTGAAGCAAATCAGTTATTGTCATTTTTTTGAAATTTTTTTGCGAAAAAAAGTTTTCCAAAAATATGCATTTTCTGCCATTTTCGGGTTTTGTCGGGACTGCTGATTACGTTTTGAGACATCTCCTACAACTATAACACCAGTATTGTGCTGCTGAAGCAAATCTGTTTTTTAAATTTTTGGGAAATATTTTAGCGAAAAAAGGTTTTCCCAAAATGCATTTTCTGCTATTTTTGGGTTTTCTCTGGACTCCTATTGACGTTTTGAGACATCCCCCTACAGCTACAGAACCAGTATTGTGCTGCTGAAGCAAATCCGTTTTTTGCATTTTTGCATAAGGGTCCCCTCTTACCACATTTACGCAAAAAAATGTTTTTCAAAAATATGCATTTCCCGCCAATTTCGGGTTTTGTCGGGACTCCTGATTACGTTTTGAGACATCTCCTACAACTATAACACCAGTATTGTGCTGCTGAAGCAAAACCGCTTTTTAAAATTTTCGGAAATTTTTTAGCGAAAAAAGGTTTTCCCAAAATATGCATTTTCTGCTATTTTCGGGTTTTTTCTGGACTCCTATTGACGTTTTGAGACATCTCCTACAACTACAGAACCAGTATTGTTTTGCTGAAGCAAATCCGTTTTTTGCATTTTCGCATAAGGGTCCCCCCTTACCACATTTTCTCAAAAAATGTTTTACAAAAATATGCATTTTTGGAGGAAGAAGAAGACTGAGTTGCATCCCAAGAACACCACACCTACTGTGAGGCATGGGGGTGGAAACATCATGCTTTGGGGCTGTTTTTCTGCTAAGGGGACAGGACGATCGATCCGTGTTAAGGAAAGAATGAATGGGGCCATGTGTCGTGAGATTTTGAGCCAAAACATCCTTCCACCAGTGAGTGCTTTGAATGGTTGACCAAATACTTATTTTCCACCATAATTTACAAATAAATTCTTTAAAATTCCTACAATGTGAATTCCTGGATTTTTCTTTCACATTTTGCCTCACAGTTGAAGTGTACCTATGATGAAAATTACAGACCTATGTCATCATTTTAAGTGGGAGAACTTGCACAATCGGTGGCTGACTAAATACTTTTTTACCCCACTGTATGTGTGTATATATATGTAGTTTATTTAGCCATGTTTATGCTTAAAAATGCTTAATTTAGTCCTACAACATGGTAAAATATGCTCAATAAACCAGGGGACAACTTTATATATGAATGATAGAAATGTAGTACTCACCGAGTTGTTTCCTTCATGACAGGCTGAATGTGAGTCAGCTGGAGGAGTGGCTGCGTAGCAGAGGTTTGCTGACAGAGGGCGCTGTGGCCGCGATGGAGCCTCTCATTCAGGCTGTTCAGCTGCTGCAGGTTGGAAAGAAGAGTGAAAAGGATGCACAGACCCTTGTGCAGACCTGCACCGCCCTCAGCAGCCAGCAGGTGGCTCCCTTCACCCCATCCACGTTTCCGTTAAGTACTCATGACTTGCTTCTTTGTGTCTGACAGATTGTGAAGATCCTCAGCAACTACTCACCTCACGGTGACCTCGACGAAAGAGTCTCGCTCAATTTCATCCGCCTGGTGCAGGTGACGATTGTAACTCACGATGTTCACATACCGTGGAATATGTGTCTCAGGTGTCCGCCGTCTTGGCTCCATTAGGGACTCTTCAAAGACCGTGCAGACGCTCAACCCCGGCAGCACCTCCTAGACGTGAAGCGGGTGTTTCCTGTCACCTTCCCCGACGCCACGCCTCCTGCCATACGCGCTGACAAGTTGGTTATCCCGGATTCCCTTAAGCTCTCTTTTTTACGCAGAGTATAAACCAGGGGTTCCCAAACTTTTTGACTCGGGGGGCCGCATTGGGTTAAAGCAGGGGTCGGCAACCTTCAGCATACAAAGAGCCATTAGATCCCATTTCCTCCCAAATAAAACCCAACAAGATCCGCAAAACTCTGTTGGATTCCTAAAATTACGGAAACACCACTTTTAGTTTCGTTACACTTATGCTATAGAATTTATGAAATCAAACACTTGATTCACATTTTATTTTTGGGTATAAGCAAATCACCAAATTATTTTGAACATTCGAAAAAAAAAAATACACTGGTCCTTCCCTTAATGAATTTGAAAAAAATCAAGTCACGCCAATATTCTGAAGGCATACAACTGCGGCATATTTCATTTGACTTAAAAAGGGAAAAGAACAACATGGTCATCAATGAAAGCAAATTAATCGGTCCATGAAGCGTTAAACGATCTATTTTCATCAGAAATGTTTCTCTTTTTTGAGCCGTCCATTGCTAGCTTGCCGGGGGTTGACCGCTAAAAACAATACAATTGCTTGGCAGCAAGAGATGACGCACAGAGGCTGTGACATACGCGAGTCCTTTAGGGGTGATGGACAACTGGGCTGCAGCCTGCCACCATAGCCCCCCACTCCCTCCTCTGTGTTGAAAGTCTCGAGATGTTGTAATACAGTGGTTCTCAACCTTTTATCAGTGATGTACCCCCTGTGAACAAATTTTTAATTCAAGTACCCCCTAATCAGAGGAAAGCATTTTTGGTGAAAAAGAGAGATAAAGAAGTAAAATACAGCACTACGTCATCAGTTTCTGATTAAATTGTATAACAGTGCAAAATATTGCTCATTTGTAGTGGTCTTTCTTGAACTATTTGGAAAAAAAGATATAAAAATAACTAAAAACTTGTTGGAAAATAAACAAGTGATTCGATTATGAATAAAGATTTCTACACATAGAAGTAATCATCAACTTAAAGTGTCCTCTTTGGGGATTGTAATAGAGATCCATCTGGATTCCTTCACAAAAAAAAGAAATCTTTAACATCAATATTTATGGAATATGTCCACAAAAAATATAGCTGTCTACACTGAATATTGCATTGTTGCATTTCTTTTCACAGCTTATGAACTTAGATTCATATTTTGTTGAAGTATTATTCAATAAATATATTTATAAAAGGATTTTTGAATTATTGCTATTTTTAGAATATTTTTTTAAAATCTCACATACTCCTTGGCATACCTTCAAGTACCCCCAGGGGTACGCGTACCCCCATTTGAGAACCACTGTTGTAATATATATATATGTGCTTTGCTATGGGGGTTTTTTCCCACTCCAGACTGGGCCCTCTTAGGAGCCCAGTCTAGAGTGTACTTTTTTACTTATCCTCCCCCAGCGTTTACATTTGTTCCATCTTTTTTGGGGCGCCTTGCGGCGACCCATCAGCGTTTCTGTTCTGTCACCCTGTTCACTGTTTGTCTAATCTTGAACAGGTTTGTGCTGAAAACAAAGTTTCATTGTACTTATGCAATATCAATAAAGACCTACCTACCTACTTTTGATCTACAATATATTAAAATGTTTTATTATATGATAAGATACCAGAACACACCAAAACAACAACTGTTAGATGAAAAATAATTAAATAAATGTAATAAATTAAGTAACCATTATTTGTTGAAATTTTGTTTCAAAGCCAAAGGGAGCCACGGCTGGTTGCAGACCCCTGGGTTAAAGCAATTAGGCCGGGGAAAAAAATCACTTTTAACAATATGATTTGCTTGAGCGGCTTGGAAACACCGAGCGTAACTAGCTGTAGAAAATGTATTAGAACGGAAAGATTTGAAAAGACAATACTTTTTTTTTTAAACTTGGTACTTCCTGCGGGCCGGATTTAGTGTGGGGACCCCTGGTGTAAACTAACAAATGAAGTCCAAACAATATTGTCCAATTTTTATTTGAAGCAAAAACACAACTGTAGTCCCAGTAAACCTCAACATTTCATCAAGAACCATAATATTTTAAAAAAAAAACATTAGAAACATCTCATGTATAAAAAAAGTCCCATGCGACTACTTTGTACCACTACACATCATCAGTAATATATATTTATATATTCTCAAACATTTGAATATCAAAATAAAGGACAACATCAAATAATAAATATATATTATATGCACGTGCTGGCACAATGCTTCTTTTCTTACATCCCTTCATGCACCACTTGTGGAAGTACAGGACCGTGCACGTGAGCTACAGAGCAGAACATGCACGTCTGTCCTCTTAGTTGTGTGCTTTTTCTTTGTGCTTCCGTCCCACAAATGTCTGCATGCCCCCCCAAAAAAACCCTGAAACATGGCGGCTTCATCGTCAAGAGCTGTAAATAGATTTCGTGGCATCAGCAGCTATGTGACATGTTCCACATGTTCTCCGTTCTCAGTCATTCAAGCTGATTGGACTCATTGCCGCACTTTGTGTGGACACCATGTGGTCAAGCACTCACACACAATCACTTGTGTCAACCTGTGTGTTACCAGCTTTTGAATTACAAAGCAGTATGAGGGCCACACTGAAAAGAAAGTATATCGAGACAAGAGTGAAGTCAAATGATAAAGGAAAAATATTAATTCCATGTGTAAGATGGCAAATTAGATTGTATTAAGAAAGAACTTTTATTCTAATATGTAATTTGACATTATTCCCCTGAGATTGTTTACAACCTCTTTATTAAAAAGTTTAGTTGTTTTTTTAGTAACTATTTTCTTGCTGTATTATTTTGTAAAATGACGACTTAATTCAAGTTCAACTTCTCAAAAATACTTATTTTTGTGAAAAATGTTACTCATGACAGTCAATGTTTTTTTTTTGTAAAAGTTAAAAGTTTTTGCGTTTTCTCCAAAAAAGAAAATATATTACTGACTTTTACTGACTCACAATTCTCTTAATGTGAGTTTTTCCTGTCATAGTATTATTTTCCATTTAAAAGACAAACATATTTTTGCTTGTAACCTTACAATTTGTTTTTTCTTGAAATAAGACTTCCTCCAAAAAATTCCGACTTTTTTCTGGTTACACAGAAATTCTCGTAACGTCCTGGTACAATTATTTTAGAAGACAAAACAACGTTTCACACATTGATCGAACTCGCATCTTCCAATTTGATTCATTGTACTTTTACAATTATTTCTTGAAACACGACTTTCTCCCCAAAAAATTAGTTATTCAGGTTTTACATTGTTAATCTTATAACGTGAGTTTTCCTTGACATGGACAAAATGTTCAATATTTTGCATTTTCCCCCTACATTTTACAAGTTGAGTCTGTTTTTACTTACAGCCTTACAAATGTATTCATAATTTATGTTCTTGACGTACAACTTTATAACTTTGTTCTCAAAATATAACTACATAAATATTCATAATTTTACTTATTGTATTTTTTTAATTCATCAGTGTGGCCCAAATACTAAACATTCTTAAAAAAGCTAGATTTTTCAATTCTAAACAAACAAAACGTCCACCACCACTTGTGCTGCTATAAGAAGAATGTAAACATTCAAAGAGAGACGACGAGTCAGATTGTTTGGATTAGATGCATAGAGCTCCAATCTGACACAAGGTTAAAAAGAGAGGATCTTCAGCAGAGAGGGGAAGCGCTCATGAGAGGCCAGAATAGGAGAAAAAAAAATACCCTGTGACCTTTGACACAAATGATATTCATCATTATTTCAATTCATGTTTCGTTGCACATGGAATTGGAGTTAGTACATTTCTCTCGGATTCTACAGCAGTGGAACCCCCAAAGTCAAACAATTTGGACAAGAGAAAGGCAAAATGTCTTGTACTGACTGCTCAGTAAAACACGACGCATTTTACATTATTATTAAGATGAACTGAACTACCGTATTTTCCGGGCTATAGAGCACACTGCTATTCGCGTTGCACCCACCAAATTTTAGAATAAAAAATATTTCACATATATTAGCCTGCAAATATATACTGGTACAAACTATTTTGTAAATGTTTATTCAATCGGGGCCTGTCACACGGCAGTAAAACAGCTCAAAACATAACAGAAGTGGACCCACTCGCTGTGGAAGCCAGCTCTCCGATCATCCTCATTTTGGTGAATTTACGAGGAAAAAACAATAGTTACAAAAAGTTACAACTTTTTTCGCATAACGTTATGACTTTATTCTTAAAAAAATACAACTTTCTTCACATAACATTACGAATTTCTTCTCAAAAGTTACGGCTTTGTCAAAAAGTTACAACTTTGTTTGCATAACGTTACGACTTTATTCTCAAAAAGTTACAACTGTTTTAGGATGTTAAAACTTTATCCTCAAAAGTTACAACCATTTTTCGCTTAACAGTATGACTTTGTTCTTAATAAATTACAACTTTTTTTGCATATCGCTAAAGCTTTAGTCCTAAAAAGTTGCAACTTTTTAGCATAATGTAACAACTTTATTCTCAGCAAGTTACAACTTTCTTTGCATGTTACAACTTTATTCTCAACAACTTACGTTTTTCGCTTAACATTGTGACTTTATTCTCAAAAAGTTACAACTTTCTTCGCTTAACGTTACAACTTTTTTTTTTCTGTATAACGTTACAACTTTATTCCCAAAAGTTGCAATTTTTTTCGCATAACATTACGACTTTATCACAAAGTTACAACATTTTTAGCATGTTACAACCTTTTTCGCTTAACAGAACAACTTTATTCTTAATAAGTTACAACTTTGTTTACATATCCCTACAACTTGAATCTCAAAAAGTTGCAACTTTTTAGCATGTTACAACTTCCTTCTCAACAAGTTACATTTTTCGCTTACATTGTGACTATTCTCAAAAAGTTACAACTTTCTTTGCGTAAAGTTACGACATTTTTCTCAACAAGTTACAACTTTTTTACTAACACACACGCACACTTGTAAACATGTTAGCATACTCACTAATGCTAACAAACACGTAGAAATATGCATAAAAACACTTACAGAATCACACATGGGACGGTTTAGTAAGTAAGAATTGTTTTTGTTATATTGTAAAACTTACAATGGAGTGATGAATGAAGAAACTTTTCACGTAGAAACGCTATGGAAGGGATGAAACAGGAAGTACGTTGTCACTCGCAGCACCTGCAGTGAGCAAACTCATCCAAAAGATGGCACCATAGCACAAACAATAACACACATATTCAATGTCTCTGTCATTGTAATATAAAAACTATTTGTTGACAACAAAACATTACGGCCATTAGCCAGGAAAATCTATAAATTAGCAACATCGTTTCATAAGCCGCAGAGTTTAACGCGTAGGGAAAAACGGAGCGATTTATAGTCCGGAAAATAGAGTAGTCTGTGTATTGATTGATTGATTGATTTGCACAGTACAGTACATATTCCGTACAATTGACCACTAAACGGTAACACCCGAATAAGTTTAACTTGTTTAAGTCGGGGTCCACGTTAATCAATTCATGCTAAGGTGGTGACAGTGAAGAAACTCACCTCCCCGGCACACGCACCATTTGTTGTTTTTAACGTCTTTTTACAAGTATTCTTACACTTGTACTTGCACATAAATGGGGAAGTTTGATGCGGTAACGGTCTGATTCCTATGGCAATTGTACTTTGGAGGCTCCACCGTGTACTGCATTTAAAAAAAAAAAAAAAAAGACAATTTTTCACTGTCGTCAGCGAGAATGAAGACCCGACATGTTCTGCACTCTTTGACTCGAGCAGAGTCGCACGTTTGCAAAATGTCACCAGCCCTTTTAGCAGAGGTCACACTTTACTTTCTGGTTTCCTGCCATTTGTGCTTTGGTGGCGTAACCACGGCGACTTGTTAGCGTGTCAGGGAATTCCTGTTTTCCTCAATCTGGAATGTTTACAGTAACAAAGTCAGATGCAACTTAGCCTAAATATGACACAAAATTGTATGACTACACACACACTCATACAGACGCACGCACACACTCGGTGTTTGTTTATCATCACAAAGACGAGGGTGACGGACACAAAAGGCATTGAGGGTGTGAGGCAGTGTGCGCCGTTTCCGGAATCAAGTAACACTCCTGAATGATAACGTCGCCAAAATCTACAAATAGAATCTGGAAAAAAGTATGAAATATGAATCATATAAACTTGTGCACATGTCCTAACTGCAGAGTGCTTTTATTGGCCGCTCTTACATGTGGAATGTCTGGGACCTTTGACCTTGTCGTGCATGTGAACCACCGTTGAAGGGGAGTCCCTCAGAAAGATAAGAAAGAAGAAAAGTATCTCAAAAGATTAAAGTCATATCATTGAAATGTTTACTTCCATGACATTTCCCTTCATTATATTTTATTAGGCCTTTTGTGTTACGATGTTATTTAAAGAAAATAACAAAAGTTGTGGCTTAGTGTCGTGTAATGTTAGGACTTTTCGAAATGTAATTTGATGTTTTACAGTAGAGTAAAATACTGCATTTATTCTTGATTAATCAAATTGTAAAGTGTGACTGATCCTATTTTGAAAATTGTTTGACAGCACAATTAAATGTTACTTTTTTGCCTTATGTTACAATTTGTTCTCAAAAAGTTAAAAAAAAATGTTCTTTTAATTACTACTTTATTCTCAACAAGTTACAACCTTTCTCGCTTAACATTACGACTTTATCTAAAAAAAGTTACAACTTTGTTCGCATAACGTTTGGATTTTATTCTCAACAAGTTAAAACTTTTTTTTGTAACGCTATGACTTCATTCTCAGTTACAACTATCTCTGCATAACATCACAACTTTAATTCTGAACAAGTTAGAACTTTTTTCCATTATGATACGACTTTATTTCCAAAGTTACCTATTTCGCTTAACATTCCGACTTTATTTAAAAAAAAGTTACAACTTTCTTTGCATAACATTACGATTTTAATCTCAAAAAGTTACAACTTTTTTTGCATAATGTTATGACTTTATTCTCAAAAGTTACAACTTTTTCACATAACGTTACGACTTTGTCAAAAAGTTACAACTTTGTTCCCATAACGTTACGACTTTATTCTCAAAAAGTTACAACTTTTTTAGGATGTTACAACTTTATTCTCAAAATGTACAACCTTTTTTCGCTAAACAGTACGACTTTATTCTTAATAAGTTACAACTTTGTTTGCATATCGCTACGACTTTAATCTCAAAAAGTTGCAACTTTTTAGCACAATGTAACAACTTTATGCCTAGCAAGTAACAACTTTCTTTGCATGTTACAACTTTATCCTCAACAACTTACGTTTTTCGCTTAACATTGTGACTTTATTCTCAAAAAGTTACAACTTTCTTCGCTTAGTTACAACTTTTTTTTTCTGTATAATGTTACAACTTTATTCCCAAAAGTTACAACTTTTTTCGCATAACAATACAACTTCATCTTCAAAAAGTTACAACTTTTTTTTTGCATGTTACAACCTTTTTCGCTTAACAGTACTACTTTATTCTTAATAAGTTACAACTTTGTTTGCATATCGCTACGACTTTAATCTCAAAAAGTTGCAACTTTTTAGCATAATGTTACAACTTTATTCTCAACAAGTTACATTTTTTGCTTAACATTGTGATTATTCTCAAAAAGTTAGAACTTTCTTCTCATAAAGTTACGACTTTTTTCTCAACAAGTCACAACTTTTTTTTCTGGATAATGTTACGACTTTATTGCCAAAAGTTACAACCTTTTTCGCATAACATTGCAACTTTATTCTCAAAAGGTTACTTTTTTTGCTTAACATTATTCTTAACAAATTACAACTTTTTTGTGTGGGACTGAGTTTATTCTTATAACGTTACGTTGTTCGCACAACAATACGACTTTATTCTCAACAAGTTACAACTTTTTTTGCGTAACATTACAAATGTATTCTAAAAAATAATTATATAATTTATTCTCATAACTTTACGACAGTTACGTTTCATTAAAGGCCTACTGAAACCCACTACTACCGACCACTCAGTCTGATAGTTTATATATCAATGATGAAATATTAACATTGCAACACATGCCAATACGGCCTTTTTAGTTTACTAAATTGCAATTTTAAATTTCCCGCGAGTTTCTTGTTGAAAACATCGCGGAATGTCGACGCGTACGCGTGACGTCACGTGTTGGAGGGGACATATTAGCGCTGCACCAAACACGGCTAAAAGTCGTCTCTGTTCAAGGCGTAATTACACATTAATTTGGACATCTATGTTGCTGAATCTTTTGCAATTTGTTCATTTAATAATGGAGACTAATAAAGAACAATGCTGTTGGCGGAAAGCGGTGGATTGCAGCTGTCTTTAGCACCGAGACACAGCCGGTGTTTCTTTGTTTGTTGTGAAGCAGAGCGGTCAAGCGAACATCTTTTCTCTGCGTCAACCAGCATGTTTTTGGATGGGGAAATTGTGATATTAAGTCTTACCGGAGAAATCAGTGGATTATGGGACTTCCTCCTGTAGCTGTCAAAAAAGGCAGCTGTGAGCTTGGCTCCTCGGCTTCTCTCTGAGACACTGGTGTTCACCGCAGCCATCCGACCTCGAGGTATGTCTTTAGAATCTCACTAAAATACTATTAAAACAATAATCAGATAGGGGATCTTCCAGAATTATCCTAGTAAATGTGTCTAATTACATCTGAAATGCTCACACTGCCGCCGCCCGGAGCCGTCGCTTTTTTTCTTCTTCTTCCTAGTCCTTCACTATCAATATCGTAATTCATAAATCTTTCATCCTCGCTCAAATTAATGGGGAAATTATCGCTTTCTCGGTCCGAATAGCTCTTACTGCTGGTGGCTCCCATTATAAACAATGTGAGGATGTGAGGAGCCCTCCAATCCGTGACGTCACGCGCACATCGTCTGCTACTTCCGGTAAAGGCAGGGCTTTTCTATTAGCGGCCAAAAGTTGCAAACTTATACGTCGATGTTCTCTACTAAATCCTTTCAGCAAAAATATGGCAATATCGCGAAATGATCAAGTATGACACATAAAATGGACCTAATATCCTCGTTTAAATAACAAAATCTCATTTCAGTAGGCCTTTAAACATTAAGATTCTTTTCCACGAGAGTTTCAGAAAATTTATGTTCAATTCCTTTTTTCCCCCTGTAATTTTCCTTATGAGAAACTTTTTTCCAGGTCCAAATCTTTTGCGTAGCATTTTAACGTTGCATCATGTTACAACTTTATTCTAATGAGACTTAGACTTTCTTCTTGAAAGAGGACTATTTTTTTTTGTGCAACATTAAGACCTCACGTAACATTACTTTATTCTTGGTTCACAATTGTACTAGTTGTTCTTCTCAGTAGGGCCGTAATACTTTGTCATGAAGAAGAAAACACACACACACACGCACACACACAGTCTGTTTGTCATCACAACGACGAGGGTGAAGGAGACAGAAGGCAATGTGGGTGTCAGGCAGTGTGCTCTGTTCCACTACCTGAAGGCGCTTCCTCAGAAAGAAGGGAAGGGGAGAGAAAATGGCTACAAGTTTCAGTATTGGACACCCTGTGCAGCCGAATAGGACGCGTGTAACGGCACGAGTGACGACGACCCAACGTTGTTATTCCGTGGTGATGAACTCACGTGCTCCTCCTGGAATGAATGTATTTACAGCACTGGAATGCCAGGTGGTCGCGGTCCCATCAGAAAGCCGCTTAGCTGCGACCCTCCTCGGCGGAGCGCTGGTCCGACTTGAGCTTGACAAACTCCTTGGCCACGTCGTCGTTGTTGCGCTGCGACAGGATGCGCAGCACGGTCAGGCCCGTCTCGTCCATGTGGATGCGCTTGCCCAGCGGCAGCCAGCAGGCCACGCTGCCCTTGGACGCCACGTCCTTCAGCTGCAGCACCGCCATGCCCACCGTGCGGTCCTCGCGGGCGAAGCAGTAGTCCTTGACGCACACCTGCAGCTCGTAGCACTCGGGGCCCACCTCGCTGCTCAGTGTGCTGACGGCAGAGGACGGGAAGAGTCAAGCTAATATATTTTCCTACAAATTTAGAGGACACTGGTGGTTTTTAATGAGAGAAAGGCAGCGTAAAGACGTCAAGCTTTCTGCAGCTCAAGTCACTTTTCGTCGTGGACATTGAGAGACGGACGTAAAGCGTCTCTAAACAAGAATACAGTCTCCAATCAAACCAAAAATAAGTGCTACATTTATTGCCAGTCGTTATTAAAGTAAGAGCGACAAATCTCTTAAAAAAAACTATAAAAAATAAAAAAAATGTCAAACTAAATTGTACAACATGCAGCAACAATTTAAAAATAGAACAAAATGACATGTAACAAAAAATGTATGTTAATACTATGCTTAATAATAACAGATTTGTTTTAAATATATATTCACATTGTTTTACCTTTTTTAAAGAATATGTGCATCACAGCAAATCACCTGATGACGTCATATTGACCACGCCACACCACCACAGGTATTTTGGCAAGTTAGGGTATACCCTGCATTTAGAAATCTATGGAAAATTATAGCCATTAAATATGTGTATGCTTTATTATCCAATTAGTTGACTAATCGTTGACTAATAGATAGATAGTTAGGGACGGCGTGGCGCAGTGGGAGAGTGGCCGTGCGCAACCCGAGGGTCCCTGGTTCAAATCCCACCTAGTACCAACCTCGTCACGTCCGTTGTGTCCTGAGCAAGACACTTCACCCTTGCTCCTGATGGGTGCTGGTTGGCGCCTTGCATGGCAGCTCCCTCCATCAGTGTGTGTGAATGTGTGTGTGAATGGGTAAATGTGGAAGTAATGTCAAAGCGCTTTGAGTACCTTGAAGGTAGAAAAGCGCTATACAAGTACAACCCATTTATTTATTACTGCAAACTCTTGGTTCTCAAACAGTGGCTCCCTCTAGTGGTTCTCAAATGGATAAACTTAAGTGGTTTCATTTATATTCCATCCATCCATTTTCTACCGCTTATTCCCTTTTGGGGTCACGGGGGGCGCTGGCGCCTATCTCAGCTACAATCGGGCGGAAGGCGGGGTACACCCTGGACAAGTCGCCACCTCATCGCAGGGCCATCACAGATAGACAGACAACATTCACACACTAGGGCCAATTTAGTGTTGCCAATCAACCTATCCCCAGGTGCATGTCTTTGGAAGTGGGAGGAAGCCGGAGTACCCGGAGGGAACCCACACATTCACGGGGAGAACATGCAAACTCCACACAGAAAGATCCCCAGCCTGGATTTGAACCCAGGACTGCAGGAACTTCTTATTGTGAGCCAGACGCACTAACCCTCTGCCACCGTTTATATTGTTCAAGTTAAAGTCAAAGTACCAATGATGGTCGCGAAATGATTCTCTGCATTTGACCCATCACCCTTGATCACCCCCTGGTAGGTGAGGGGAGGAGTGACCAGCCGCAGTTGCCGCACCCGGGAATCATTTTTGGTGATTTAACCCCAAATTCCATACTTGCCAACCTTGAGACCTCCGATTTCAGGAGGTGGGGGCGTGGTTAAGAGGGGAGGAGTATATTTACAGCTAGAAAATTGCAGATTGGATTTTAACCTATTTAAAACATGACATCAAAAATATATTTATTGTGAGAAATCAAGATGATCAGTGTTTCCACAAAGATAAATATCATTAATTATTAATAACAGAGTTAAAGGTATATTGAGCAAAATGGCTATTTCTGGCAATTTATTTAAGTGTGTCACAATCTGGTAGCCCTTCGCATTAATCAGTACCCAAGAAGTAGCTCTTGGTTTCAAAAATGTTGGTGACCCCTGCCGTAGATGTTACTGTCAGATATGCAGGTACAGTAGATGGCAGTATTGTGCTGTTTAAGAGTGTCACAACATTGCTGTTTACGGCAGACAAACTGCTTTACGGGAGACGAAAACGTGACTGCTGTTGTTGTGTGTTGTTACTGCGCTGGGAGGACGTTAATGAAACTGCCTTAAAATAAATCCACATAAGAAACCAAGAACTCGCCCTCGATCATTCTACAGTTATAACGTCATTGGGCAGGCTCTCTGTTTATATTGTGGGAAAGCGGATGTGAAAGCAGGCTGTCGACACGTCACTCAGGTCTGCGTGAAGCTGGAGGGGGCGTGGCCTCCAGTCCTGAATTTCGGGAGAAAATTTGTCCCGGGAGGTTTTCGGGAGAGGCGCTGAATTTCGGGAGTTTCCCGGAAAATCTGGGAGGGTTGGCAAGTATGCCAAATTCCAACCCTTGATGCTGAGTGCCAAGCAGGGAGGAAATGGGTCCCATTTTTATAGTCTTTGGTATGACACGCCTGGGGTTTGAACTCACAACCTACCGATCTCAGGGCGGACACTCTAACCACTACAGTGTCTTCATGGATAATATCTATTATTATAATAACAAATTGATGGGAAATAAATTGTCCAATATGTATATTTTGTTGTGCAAAATTGCAGATTTAACAGAATAAAAACATGAAATTGCTAACCTGTGCGTCGTGGAGGACAGTTTGACAATCTGGGGAAATGTGCCTTTATATTCTTGTCAGTGACAAAGCAGGAAGGGGCTTGGACTATGCTCATATGAAACGCCTTGTCGTTCATTAAATGACATTTTACATGCGCTTCTTCGCGCAAAACGGGGTTCGCCCATCCGATCAGGACGTGATATGCGTATAAGGAGGGGCGGCCCTGGATATACACATGAAATAAATGTATGAAAGCAACCGTCATATTGTATTCAAATACATTTGTTTGTCTTCTCGAAATATTTACGATCAGGAATCGAGATTTTTATTTACATATGAAATGAAGTGAATTATATTCATATAGCGCTTTTCTCTATTGACTTAAAGCGCTTTACATAGTGAAACCCATTATCTAAGTTACATTTAAACCAGTTTGGGTGCCACTGGCAGCAGGTGTGTAAAGTGTCTTGCCCAAGGACACAACGGCAGCGACTAGGATGGCAAAAGAGGGGATCGAACCTGGAACCCTCAAGTTGCTGCCACGGCCACTCTACCAACCGAGTTATGACGTACCCCAATATATAAATAATTTCGTACATATTTTATCCTCATTTGTACATTTATTTTAAAACATCTAATAATAAGACTTGTTCTAGTAAAATAAAACAAATTCTAGAAAAAGACATAATAATTAGACCAGTGGTTCTCAACCTTTTTTCAGTGACGTACCCCCTGTGAACATTTTTTAATTCAAGTACCCTCTAATTAGAGCAAAGTATTTTTGGTTGAAAAAAAGAGATCAAGACGTAAAATACAGCACTATGTCATCAGTTTCTCCACTTTCGTTGTTCTTTGAACCTGTTCACTGCAATAATACAATGAAACTCTCTTCTATTTTTGAACTATTAAATTGTATAACAGTGCAAAATATTGCTTATTTGTAGTGTTCTTTCATGAGCTATTTGGAAAAAAAGATATAAAATAACTAAAAACTTTTTGAAAAATACACAACGTATTCAATTATAAATAAAGATTTCTACACATAGAAGTAGTCATCAACTTAAAGTGACCTCTTTGGGGATTCTAAACATTTTTTCACAAAAAAAAAAAAAAAATCTTTAACATCAATATTTATGGAACATGTCCACAAAAAAAAAATCTCTTTTCGGCGGCGAAAAGCGGCAGGAGTAAATGTGAACAAGGCACGCCGGAGCTGGCACAGGTGGTGACCGACTCCAGGACGGGACGCTCCTACTGTAAAGGCAAGCTTCTTGCTTCTTTTATTCTTTGGCTTTTAACACTACGTGAGTTGTGTGGTCCTCTGTTCTCTGTGTTTTTTATACACTTTGATTTCTATTTTACTGTTTTAATTGATTTTACCCTTTAAAATAGTTTTTACATCATATTTGTTTTTATATTGTTTTTATTGGTTTTATATTTATTTATTTTTTGTTTTTATTCAGTCATTGGTGGAGCATAATATATATATATATACTTTTTTTTAATTTTATTTTATTTATTTATTTTTTACAATTGTTTTTAACATGGCTGTGCAGCACTTTGGAAACGTTATTATTGTTTAAATGTGATATATAAATAAAGTGGATTGGATTGGATTGGATTGAACATTGAATATTGCATTGTTGTATTTTTTTCCCACAGTTTATGAACTTACATTCATATTTTGTTGAAGTATTATTCAATAGATATATTTATAAAGGATTTTTGAATATTTATTTTTAGAATATTTTTTTAAAATCTCACGTACCCCTTGGCATACCTTCAAGTACCCCCAGAGGTATGCGTACCCCCATTTGAGAACCGCTGATTTAGACTATATCCTCATAAATTTAACTGACAACATACTTCCACAGCTGTAAAAGTTTACTTGTTTTTTTTCTTTCAAAACATTATTCTGATAACATGTCTACTGCCTACTTTGTCTTGTTATATTCTTATTTTACTGTTATATTGTTATTCCCAATGTTTTTATTCTTTTTGTAATATTTCTCTATTTTGTTTCCATTTAAACCCCCATTATTTACTTTTTACTTTTTTCTTTAAATTGATCTCAACTCTGTACACTGCTGCTGGAATTTTAATTTTCCTGAAGGAACTCTCCTGAAGGAATCAATAAAGTACTATCTATCTATCTATGTATTTTTTTTTCTTACAATATTCCAACTGTAATTCTTGCAAAACGTCACTTTGGTACTTTTCTCAATATTATCTTATCATTGTAAAATGTTGATTTTATTTTCATGAAAATATTTTTTTTGCATGCATGCCATAATATTTTTGACTTCATCTTCATAAAGATATGATTTCACTCCTGTACTATCAATTATTTTAACTCACGGAGAGAAAAAAATTATAAAAAAGGCTCTTAGTAAATATGTGACTTACTGCAGGGACAGCCTAAGATTTTTTGCATATCGCTGTACATCATCATCATCATCATCATCATCATCATGCTCACGACTCACAAAGTGAAAGTTTCGTTGTATTTCGGCGCCCAGCTGTTGTTCTTGGACTTGGTGGCGTACTTTCTCTTCTTGTCACTCAGGTGCGGGCCGATAATGAAAACCTCCACAAAAGGTCGAAATATTCCCTGCGTCTGCCACCTCAGGTCGTTGGCGGCCACCACTGTCACCCAGAGAGAAAGAGGCAGACAGAAGGGAAGGTGAGGGAAAGTCTTTTATTCTAACAAAAGTACAAAATATTTCTCCTAAAAGATTCTCTTGGTAGTAGAATGAATGTACTATACCTGTCCAATTGCTATTGTTTCTGCACGATAACATCTTTCCTTGCAAAAGATTCAATATTTAATATTCCATTCAATTGCAATCATCTAAAGCAGGGGTGCCCACACTTTTTCTGCAGGCGAGCTACTTTTCAATTGACCAACTCGAGGGGATCTACCTCATTTATATATATCATTTATATTTATTTATTTATGAAAGAGACATTTTTGTAAACAAGTTAGATGTGTTTAATGATAATACAAGCATGTGTAACACATATGGATGTCTTTCTTTCACGAAGACAAGAATATAAGTTGGTGTATTACCTGATTCTGATGACTTGCATTGATTGGAATCAGACAGTAATGATGATAACGCCCACATTTTCAAATGGAGGAGAAAAAAAGTTGTCCTTTCTGTACAATACCACATGAAAGTGGTTGTTTTTCGGCATCTAATTCATCCAGCTTCCATACACTTTACAAGAAAAACATTGGCGGCAAATTCCGTAGCTTGCTTGATTGACATTCACAGCACCCGAGGGTCTTGTGAGATGACGCTGGCTGCTGCCAGTTCATTATTATGAAAAAATGACAGAGAGGAAGGTGAGAAACACTTTTTATTTCAACAGACTTTCGCGCCGTCCCTTCCGTCAAAACTCTAAAGGCCGACTGCACATTTCCTATCTTCACAATAAAAGCCCTGCTTCATGCTGCCTGCGCTAACAAAATAAGAGTCTCGGAAAGCTGGCGTGCACAAGTGATGTGCACGCCAGCTTTCTGAGGGATCGCTTGTGCACGCCAGTTTTCCGAGACTCTGTATTTAGTTAGCGCAGGCAGCATGAAGCAGGGCTTTTATTGTGAAGATAGAAAAAGGGCAGTCGGCCTTTAGAGTTTTGACGGAAGGTACGGCGCGAGAGTCTGTTGAAATAAAAAGTGTTTCTCGCCTTCCTCTCGGTCATATATTAATAATAATGATCTTGCAGCAGCCAGCGTCATCTCACAAGACCCTCCGGTACCGTGAATGTCATTTAAGTGACGTCTTGGTGAAGATTGATGTTCACTAATTTTTAAATCTTCACTAATTTTTAGGTCTATTTTTTTTAAAAAGCCTAGCTCGAGATCGACTGACATACCCCCCGCGGTCGACTGGTAGTTCGCGATCGACGTAATGGGCACCCCTGATGTAAAGCTATTTACACTTTATTCTTTAGTCTTATCCTTTATTGTTCAACAATAAAAGTACAAATTAATACTCACTCAAATTTGACTTAATTCTTTTAATAGTATGACTTTTATTTTTGTCAAAATTATGATGGAATTTTTGTATCATTTTAATGGATTCTCTTCCAGAAAGGGATTTGTTTCCTAAACGTAGGACTTTTTTCTTTGAAAAGAACTTTCAAAACCCAAAACCAGTGAAGTTGGCACATTGTGTAAATGGTAAAAATAAACAAAATACAATGATTTGCAAATCCTTTTCAACCTTTATTCAATTGAATAGACCGCAAAGGTAAGATACTTAATGTTCAAACTGGAAAACTTTATTTTTTGCAAATATTAGCTCATTTGGAATTTGATGCCTGGCAACATTTTTCAAAAAAGCTGGCACAAATGGCAAAAAAGACTGAGAAAGTTGGGGAATGCTCATGTGTTGTACATGGGCTTGATTTGATTTGCTCCACATCACACCACCCATGTTGACTCAGCTATTTTCTCAACAATAGCTTCATCTTTAAATTAAAGCTGCAAGCAGCGTTGGTCGGGTCCGCCTTTGGCCGCTGCCGCCGTGTCCCGAGTCCCGATCTTAGTCAGAACTACATAGAAGTTTTCATTTCATCACTCTACGACATTCCTAACAGAATTTACAAGCAATTTTGTCAGTTTTTTTTCCTAGGGGGAGCTAGAGCACAATTTTCATTTTTGGGGTTTGGTTTTTTATTGGATGGCAATTTTCACCACTCCTGATGTGTGTGTGTAAAATTTGGTGAGTTTTGAAGCATGTTAAGGGGGTCAAATTACAGATTGGCGTTTCTGGATGTTGTTGATAAATGGCTTTTGCTTGGCATAGTATAGCTTTAACTTGCACTTTGAAGCATGTTAAGGGGGTCAAATTATGGTGCGAAGGTGCGAGCGCGCCTTGGGCTGCTGCCCCCGAGCCCCACTGTCGAAGACGCCTTGGTGACACTATTTATTGAAACTCCAAAAGTCACGGCTGACATTTATTTTACTGCACTCAGATGCGCATTAAGCTCCAAGTTCGATCATTCGGTTTACTTCCGTGGCAAATTTAGGGACGTAACGATATGAAAATTTCATATCACTGTGGGCGGCATAGCTCGGTTGGAAGAGTGGCCGTGCCAGCAATTTGAGGGTTGCAGGTTCGATTCCCGCTTCCACCATCCTAGTCACTGCCGTTGTTTCCTTGGGCAAGACACTTTACCCACCTGCTCCCAGTGCCACCCACACTGGTATAAATGTAACTTAGATATTGGGTTTCACTATGTAAAGCGCTTTGAGTCACAAGAGAAAAGCGCTATATAAATATAATTCACTGTTATCGTGACCAAAATGACAACCGGTATTGTTGAATGTGTTAAAAAAGTACACACAGTCTTTTGAAATCATTTGACCAAGTTCTTACATTTTTTTAAATAATGAAAAAAATAGATAAACTGTTAGAAAACCCACATTTTTGTATGTTTTGTGTTTCTTAAGCTTCACCACTAGAGCCTTAGAATTGTATCTGTTTTAATGGCTAGCGTTAATTGTTTTAAATATTGGTTCGTACTGTAGCACTTTGGGATGTATTTAAATAAAAAGTGTGCAACAAATAACATCTACTATAAGTATTCATTATTTCTGAGGAGAGTTGTGGTGTCCTATTCTGTACAGCGGCGCTTGGACGCACCGTAAAAGACACCGTCTCATATTCCTCAGTTTAGAAGGCTCTTTGTTTCTTAATGGGGAAAGATATTAATGCCTCTTGTTTTTATGTTTAATTTTAAAATTTAATTTAATTGTATTTGTAATAATCAGTCCAACAAAATAATACACGTCCATCCATTTTCTACCGCTTGTCCCTTTCGGGGTCGTGGGTGGTGCTGGAGCCTATCTCAGCTGCATTCGATAATACAATCCTTATTCCAAAACCAAACCCGGGCCAGCAACATTCAGAATAGCAATCAACAGAGCAATTGAGAAGACAACACAAACATCACACAAAACAATCCAAAAGTAGTCCAAAAAAAATGCATAATATCAACAACAGTATCAATATAAATAATTCCAACATACCAAAGATCACAAATCCCTCATTTAAATTATCATTACAGCCATTTATAAAAATATAAAATAAAAACATTTAAAAAATGAATAATAGTGTCACAGTGGCTTACACTTGCATCACATCTCATAAGTTTGACAACACTGTGTCCAATACTTTCCACAAGGATAAAATAAGTCATATTTTAGGTTCACTTAATAGTTTAAACAAATTTAAATAAATGATCCCATATTCCAAGATATGACTCATTATCTAAACCACGGTATTTTTTCCGACTATAAGTCGCAATTTTTTTCATAGTTTGGCCGGGGGTGCGACTTATACTCAGGAGCGGCTTATGTGTGAAATTATTAACACTTTACCGTAAAATATCAAATAATATTATTTAGCTCATTCACGTAGGAGACTAGACGTATAAGATTTCATCAGATTTAGCAATTAGGAGTGACAGATTGTTTGGTAAACTTATAGAATGTTCTATATGTTATAGTTATTTGAATGACTCTTACCATATGTTACGTTAACATACCACTATTGTATATTTATTTTAATTTGTCTTTCAAATGTCTATTCTTGGTGTTGGGTTTTATCAAATAGATTTCCCCCCAAAAATGCGACTTATACTCCAGTGCGACTTATATATGTTTTTTTTTTCTTCTTTATTATGCATTTTCGGCAGGCGCGACTTATACTCCGGTGCGACTTATACTCCGGAAAATGCGGTAAATGCAGTTTTTTTCTTCTGATATAATTTCCAAAGCATGTGTATACCAGTCAGTATGAGTTGGACTATCAACATTTATCCCTTTTTTAAATATTACCCTTTTCGTTATGATGCATACTGGAAGAAATGCATTTTTACTCTTTGGTGACACGTTACTAAATTGATGCCTCTTGTTTTCATGTTAGCATTCAAGCTACCAAGAGTAACCTTGAACAATATTAATATTGTAAATCCCACTTTATTTATTGTCATGTACATTTTGGGTGTCCCGTACAGTAAAAAACTTTTTTTAGAATTCTATCGGACATTTGGGTCCCTTTTTTTTTCAGATACACAATATTAACCTTGAACAAGGCTTCACGGTGGCAGAGGGGTTAGTGCGTCTGACTCACAATACGAAGTTCCTACAGTCCTGGGTTCAAATCCAGGCTCGGGATCTTTCTGTGTGGAGTTTGCATGTTCTCCCCGTGAATGCGTGGGTTCCCTCCGGGTACTCCGGCTTCCTCCCACTTCCAAAAACATGCACCTGGGGATAGGTTGATTGGCAACACTAAATTGGCCCTAGTGTGTGAATGTGAGTGTGAATGTTGTCTGTCTATCTGTGTTGGCCCTGCGATGAGGTGGCGACTTGTCCAGGGTGTACCCTGCCTTCCGCCCGATTGTAGCTGAGATAGGCGCCAGCGCCCTCCGCGACCCCAAAAGGGAATAAGCGGTAGAAAAAGGATGGATGGATGGATGATTCGGAAAATGTATAAATCATATTGACATAACATGTTTCGGTTAATAGCGATTCTATCTTCATTCGTCGTTATTCATACCGTATTTCCTTTAATTGCTGCCGGGGCGCTAATTAATTTAAAACATCTTCTCACTCCTGCGCTTACCAAAGGCATGCGGTAAAAGTAAGCATGAGCTAATTATTTTAAAACCTCTTCTCACTCCAGCACTTACCAAAGGCATGCAGTAAAAATTTGAGCGTGATGTAAACTTGGACCTTAAATCCTACTGAATAGCTTTTTAATCTCATTCCCTTTATGCGATTTCAAATTACCGCCCCCCCGCGACCCCCAAAAAAGGTAATAAGCGGTAGAAAATGGATGGATGGATGGAACCTTGAACAATAAAACACTGAATATTAACAACACGTGAACATCGCTCTTCTTTTACTTCTGAGACCAGCTTCTCCATAGACATCTTTTAAAACACAACAAAAATGTAACAAACAGCGAAATATGAACGCAAAGGGTAATAAACACCTGCAATATGATATATTATCACTTTTATACAGACATTTGTTGTAATAATGTCTCTGTTGCTGACACGTATTTCAGGTTGACTGCTCTGAAAACAAACCCCGCCCACTCTTTGTTCCTGGTTCGAGCTGCTGGAACGTAGATTACCCTAATAACTCCTATAACACTCAAAAGCGTAGTTCAAGACTCACGGTCATTCAAAAACAGCGCCGCACATCATAATGGCGGCTACAGTTTTGATGTTAAGGGTCTAAAAAAAAAAATGACTGATTAAAAATTGGGCTTCACGGTGGCAGAGGGGTTAGTGCGTCTGCCTCACAATACGAAGGTCCTGCAGTCCTGGGTTCAATTCCAGGCTGAGGATCTTTCTGTGTGGAGTTTGCATGTTCTCCCCGTGAATGCGTGGGTTCCCTCCGGGTACTCCGGCTTCCTCCCACTTCCAAAGACATGCACCTGGGGATAGGTTGATTGGCAACACTAAAATTGGCCCTAGTGTGTGAATGTGAGTGTGAATGTTGTCTGTCTATCTGTGTTGGCCTTGTGGTGAGGTGGCGTCTTGTCCAGGGTGTACCCCGCCTTCCGCCCGATTGTAGCTGAGATAGGCGCCAGCGCCCCCCGCGACCCCGAAAGGAAATAAGCGGTAGGAAATGGATGGATGATTAAAAATTTTAATGGGCTGTATTTTGCCCAGGTCTGTGCTGATCTAACCACAGGGTGCTCCTTAATAAACATGTCTGACACAAACATACCATTTGGCTAATTGTTCAAAATGATCTCCTGAATACCACTGCAAAAAGTCAATGTTCAAAAACAAGAAAAAACAAAAAATGAGGGGTATTTTATTTGAACTAAGCAAAATTATCTGCCAATAGAACAAGAAAAGTTGGCTCGTCAAGACTTTCCAAAATAAGGAAAATTAGCTAACCTCAATGAACCCAAAAATACCTAATAACAAGTGCACTTTTCTTGGTAGAAAAAAAAAACGGACCTTTTTGCTCTATATGTTGAAAAATATTTTTAAATTAAGTAAATGCTTGTGCTATTATCTTGACATAATGATCTGCGCTAGGCATCATGTTTTTTTTTTTCATGCTTGAAGTAAGAAATGTTTTATACCTGTGAGTGTTGATGACACAGCTTTGCATCAGTTGATATTCTAGTTTAAAGCATGTTTTACTCAACATGGTTCATCAAATAGCAGGTCCATTCTATGTGTCATACTTGATCATTTCGCGATATTGCCATATTTTTGCTGAAAGGATTTAGTAGAGAACATCAACGATAAAGTTCGCAACTTTAGGTCGCTAATAAAAAAGCCTTGCCTTTACCGGAAGTAGCAGACTATGTGCGCGTGACGTCACGGGTTGTAGGGCTCCTCACATCCTCACATTGTTTACAATCAGCCAGCAGCAGCTAGAGCTATTCGGACCGAGAAAGCGCCAATTTCCCCATTAATTTGAGCGAGGATGAAAGATTCATGGATGAGGAAATTTAGAGTGAAGGACTAGAAAAAATTAAAATAAAGATGTTATAAGACACATTTACTAGGATAATTCTGGAAAATCCCTTATCTGCCTATTGTGTTGCTAGTGTTTTAGTGAGATTAAATAGTACCTGAAAGTCGGAGGGGTGTGGCCACGGGTGTGTTGACGCCAGAGTCTCTGAGGGAAGCCACGCAGCTGCAGCAGGACGGAAGCTCTGCTGATGTCTCCGGTAAGAGGCGACTTATTACCATTTTCCCACCGAAAACTGCCGCTTGACATGTAGTCGGGATCCACGTTCGCTTGACCGCTCTGATCCATAGTAAAGCTTCATTTTCGGGAATTTTAAACAAGGAAACACCGCCTGTGTTTGTGCGGCTAAAGGCTAAAAGCTTCCCACCTCCATCTTTCTACTTTGACTTCTCCATTATTAATTGAACAAACTGCAAAAGATTCAGCAACACAGAAGTCCAAAATACTGTGTAATTACGCGATTAAAGCAGACTACTTATAGCTTGGATCGGGCTGGAAAATAATGTCCGCTACAACCGGTGACGTCAAACGCACGCGTCATCAACAAGAAACTCCACGGGAAATTTAAAACTGTAATTTAGTAAACTAAACCGGCCGTATTGGCATGTGTTGCAAGGTTAATATTTCATCATTGATATATAAACTATCAGACTGCGTGGTGGGTAGTAGTGGGTATCAGTAGGCCTTTAAAACAAGTAAAACAGTAACATAAAATCTGCTAAGTGAGAAGAATGATCTTATCTGAGAGAAAATAAGCAGAGATGACCCTTATTTTAGGTTTTTCATCTTACTTAGATTTCAGTCTTTTGCACTGCAGCTGTGCTTTCCCCCAGTGCACGTAAGGTCATCGCCATGACAACTGCATAGTACTACGCTCTCCTTTACAGCCTGCGGTCGGCGATCACGCTCCACTTCACATGTTGTAAAAATGGAGGAATGACCTTACCTTTCACAGTGACCTTGTGCTCGCCAGTGTTGGGGTGAGTGAAGATTTCCACGTGGATGGACACCTCTCCCACAGCATCGTCCACCCCAGATCCTGGTGGGGCACAAGACACACACACAGTTGGCAAATGACTCCTCTTTCAGGCGACCAAACACGAACATGAAGCCGCTTCAAGTTTCCTCTTCCAAGTCCGAGGTGAGGATTTTAGTGCAATTTGGTTCATGCACAGGACATGTTGCAGAAGGACTACTGGCAGAGTCACTGGGCTTCTTGTGCACGTGAGGAAGTGCAGATGTGGACAGTGTGAGTGCGACTACTTCCATGGTGATATTTCCACCTGCTGTTTCCCACTACCTCAATCTGCACTAGCTGTCACGCTCCTTTGATGAGATCACACTGAGTTCTGGGGACAGAAGGTTTGCTCGTTGCAGTGGCGGAAAACAAACTAACGCGTAAGACACCGGCAAAAAAGGACAAAAACTGAACTCCCCAGCAAAAAAAATAATTTTTGAAATTTACGGTATTTTCCAGACCATTGGGCACACCGGATTATAAGGCGAACTGACGACGAGCGGGTCTATTCAGGTCTATTTTTATATAGAAGGCACATCAAATTATATGATGCATTTAAGAAGTCATATTGTTATTATTTTTTTCTAAATGTAAAACACTTCCTTGTGGCCTACATAACATGAAATGGTGGTTCTTTGGTCAAAATGTTGCATGGATTATGTCTTGCAGATCATCTTCAAGCCGCTTTCTGACAGTCGCTTCCGGATGCGACGTTTTGTGGGCGGTCTTATTTACGTGGCTCACCTTCGGCAGCGACTTCTCCCCGTCATCTTTGTTGTAACGGTGTAGCGTGCAAGGACGGGAGTGGAAGAAGTGTCAAAAGATGGAGCTAACTGTTTTAATGACATTCGGACTTTACTTCAATCAATAAAAGAGCAGAATCTCCTCATACGAAAACAACACAGGAAATGTTTCCCATGAAAAACCGCCCGACCAGAAGTCTCTAATAACTAAAGTTCCTTGGGTGAATAATGTAAACTCACTACACCGGTGTGTTTTAGCGCTTTCATGGCGAGTTTACTGACATATATAAGTAAGAAATGTACACTACTTTATATTACAAATGGGAACAGCGGAGGATGAATGTCATATAACAAGAAGATAGAGAAAAAGAAGAAGCTTATCGACTATGTTGTCGTCATGGACTACAAAGGCGGATGAGCGCAATTTTTCAGGCTTTATACAAATCCCAAATACAGATCAGCAGGTACCAGAAGGTAAAACAAATTTTTGATTTTGCACAATATTGCGAAACAAAACGCCAGATAATATGTCTTACCTTATACACACACCATAATAATACTCGTATGTTGAAGTACAGTACAATCCATCAAGTGGTGCGGCTTCGTAGCTTACCAAAGTCGTACTAAAACATTTTGATAGATTTTTCAGCGCCGTGTCTAATGTTCTATATGTTCAATGGAACATATAAAATGTTGGTGTTGTTTACTTGAGTCATATTGCCATCATAGTGCATTCTACGCATACCACCTATCGTTACACCATGTACCAAATAAATTTGCTTCGAGGTCGGTAGGTAAAACCAGAATGATTCTGTACATTAGGCACACCGGGTTATAAGGCGCAATGTCGGAATTTGAGAAAAAACATTATTTTAAGTCGCCTTATATTCCGGAAAATACGGTAAGCGAAATAAGTATAGTGTTTGGAGTCGACCGACATTGCAGGAGGAAGAAAAAGTGAGTGGAGGGAAGGCCAGGGGGGTTGAAATGAAAAAAAAAAAAAAAGTAAAAAGAGGCAGATACAGATATACGTCAAAATGCAGATAATCGGTCGGTCTCTACTAGAGAGAGGGAAGTAAAGAAATGATAAATGGGTTGTACTTGTATAGCGCTTTTCTACCTTCAAGGTACTCAAAGCGCTTTGACACTATTTCCACATTTACCCATTCACACACACATTCACACACTGATGGAGGGAGCTGCCATGCAAGGCGCCAACCAGCACCCATCAGGAGCAAGGGTGAACTGTCTTGCTCAGGACACAACGGACGTGACGAGGTTGGTACTAGGTGGGATTTGAACCAGGGACCCTCGGGTTGCGCACGGCCACTCTCCTCACTGCGCCACACCGTCCCAAAAATTAGTAAATGCGCAGGTAAGGTGAGGACATGCTCAGATGGGTGGAGACACGTCAACACATTATTACTTTCCTAGGGGAAACCAAGGGAACTAAACTCTGTTTTTATTACATCGACACTGAATGTGACCTGCAAACTATTCCAGAAGATGCGGCGACAGACGGATATTCATTTTCACTTTTTTAACTAGTGGCTTTGTTCCGTCAACATGAGCTTGGTGGTGGTGAATACCAGCAGCCTGCCTGTGTTTGTGTGTGTGTGTGTGTGTTGTTGCAGCCGGCCGCCTACTAAACAAGGTGTCGGTGGGAGTGAGGCGGCAGTGAGTGTTCCTGGCATGTTTTCTGGCGTTCGGCTCTCATCTCGTCTCTCCGAGGAGGATTATTGGATTGTGGCTCTCGCTGCCAACTTCCAACAAGACCAAAGAGAGCAGTAGGCGTCCATCTGGACCGCTCCACTTGATGGAAAAGCCCTGAGAAACAAGTAAACCTAAGCAATTTTATTTAGCTTTTTTTTTTAAATTATTTTTAAAAAACAATGATGGCTCAAGCTCCCGTTTAGTGGCGTTTGTTAAAAATACATTCCTGATGGTTTCTGTTAGTGGAACAACAATAACTGGTTTGATTTCCTTACCAAAGTACTTTTGTATCCATTAATAAGTCAACCAGTTGGACACAGCTAACTTCTCACACATTTGTTATTATATACAAGGGGTCACCAACACAGTGCCCGCGGGCACCAGGTAGCCCGTAAGGACCAGATGAGTCGCCCGCTGGCCTGTTCTAAAAATAGCTCAAATAGCAGCACTTACCAGTGAGCTGCTTCTGTTTTTTCAATTGTATTTATTTACTAGCAAGCTGGTCTCGCTTTGCTCGACATTTTTAATTCTAAGAGAGACAAAACTCAAATAGAATTTGAAAATCCCAGAAAATATTTCAAAGACTTGGTTTTCACTTGTTTAAATAAATTAATTTTTATTTTTTTACTTTGCTTCTTATAACTTTCAGGAAGACAATTTTAGAGAAAAAATAAAACCTTAAAAATTATTTTAGAATTTTTAAACATATATACCTTTTTTACCTTTTAAATTCCTTCCTCTTCTTTCCTGACAATTTAAATCAATGTTCAAGTATTTTTTTATTATTGTGAAGAATAATACATTTTAAATTAATAAATTTTAGCTTCTGTTTTTTCGACGAAGAATATTTGTGAAATATTTCTTCAAACTTATGATTAAAATTCAAAAAAAATATTTTGGAAAATCTAGAAAATCTGTATAATCAAATCTAAATCTTATTTCAAATTCTTTTGAATTTCTTTTAAAATTTTTGTTCTGGAAAATCTAGAAGAAATAAGGATTTGTCTTTGTTAGAAATATAGCTTGGTCCAATTTGTTATATATTTTAACAAAAGACAGATTGTATTTTAACCTATTCAAAACATGTAATCAAAATTTTAAAATCAATCTTAATCAGGAAAAATTACTAATGATGTTCCATAAATTCTTTTTATTTTTTTCCAAAAAGATTCGAATTAGCTAGTTTTTCTCTTCATTTTTTTCAGTTGAATTTTGAATTTTAAAGAGTCGAATTGAAGATGAACTATGTTTCAAAATTTAATCTTATTTTTTTTCGTGTTTTCTCCTCTTTTAAACCATTAATTTATTCTCTACAAAAAAACTTCCCGTAAAAGGAAATAAAATGTACGACGAAATGACAGACAGAAATACATATATTTTTTTAAATATATAGATTTATTTATTAAAGGTAAATTGAGCAAATTGGCTATTTCTGGCAATTTATTTAAGTGTGTATCAAACTGGTAGCCCTTCGCACACAGTTTTATCTGCCACTAAAAGTGCATGTCGCGCCCCACACACAAACATCTTCCTTCTAAGACATCTGGCACATGCAGATGTCCTGTAAATAGTTTGAGCTGTAAATATAACAAAACGTGTTCCACCAGTGTTACTTCTAAGATAATCTCGTTACATGCTGATGACAAGAAAATATTGCCATTATCGAATGTTTTTGAGGGACCAAATTTAACAAATGAAAAGCTTGTTTTGGATCTAAGAGCAGTAGTTTCTGTAAGAAAACCATCAAACCCTACGTTCACTGTCCTCTTGCAGCAGCCATGCAGGAAATGTACACTTGAATGACCAAAAAGAAGGGTTTCCTCCATATTGCCAACATACCTGTGGGCGTGGTCAATATCACATCATATAAATTATGATGCATACATCATAAATTCTGGACTACAAGCCGCTACTTTTTCCGTACGCTTTAAAACCATCGGCTTTAAAAACGGTGTTGCTTATATGTGGAATTTTCTTCGCTAACGGCCATAATGTTTTGTATTCAATAGTTGTCATTCAACTCAAGCAGAGACACTGAAATGGTGTGTTATTGCTTGTGCTACGGCGCCATCTTTTGGACGAGTTCGCTCACTGCAGGTGTTGCTTGTTAAAAATGTACTTAATGCCTTAAACCAGGGGTCTCCAAACTACAGCCGGATCCTGCCCGGCTGCCAAAATCAATTACATTAGAAGGAAATCATGTGGGATCCCAACAGACTTTAGATCGGGTAGGAAACTCACAACTTGGTTGTCTGTTTCAGTCCACCTTCAAGAACTAAAATAATGGTAGGATCAGCCTTTAGCTTTTTGTTAACATGTTTGACTAAATATTTAAGTAACATACAGTACAGGCCAACAGTTTGGACACACCTTCCCCACATTAAATGTGTTTTCTTTATTTTCATGACTATTTACATTGTAGATTGTCACTGAAGGCATACAAACTTTGAATGAACACATGTACTTAACAAAAAAAGGTGAAATAACTGAAAACATGTTTTCTTCAAAATAGCCACCCTTTGCTCTGATTACTGCTTTGCACACTCTTGACATTCTCTCGATGAGCTTCAAAAGGTAGTCACCTGAAATGATTTTTTTTTTACTTCATAGCTGTGCTTGAAGCTCATCGAGAGAATGCCAAGAGTGTGCAAAGGGTGGCTATTTTGAAGAAACTAGAGCAGGGGTGTCAAACTCATTCCAGATCGGGGGCCACATGGAGAAATATCTACTCCCAAGTGGGCCGGACTGGTAAAATAACGGCATGATAACTTGGAAATAAAGACAACTTGTGATTGTTTTCTTGGTTTAAAAATAGAACAAGAAAATCATCATTATGTTGTTTTTTTTTTTTTTTTACACTTTCATGTCACGTTTAGATAGATAGATAGATAGATAGACGGATAGATAGATAGATGGATAGATGGATAGATGGATAGATGGATAGATGGATAGATGGATAGATGGATAGATGGATAGATGGATAGATGGATAGATGGATAGATGGATAGATGGATAGATGGATAGATGGATAGATGGATAGATGGATAGATGGATAGATGGATAGATGGATAGATGGATAGATGGATAGATGGATAGATGGATAGATAGATAGATAGATAGATGGATAGATGGATAGATGGATAGATGGATAGATAGATAGATAGATAGATAGATGGATAGATAGATAGATAGATAGATAGATAGAATTTTGTTGATTCCTTCAGGAGAGTTCCCTCAGGAAAATTAAAATGTATTGATGTTAAAGTTTAATAGTATTCTATGTTTTTTTGACAATATTTAGACTTTCTGAATAAATTACGTGATAAATGTTCATAGTCAACTCATTGATGTTCATTTTCAGTCTATCAATATAAAAAAATAATAGCAAAATCAAATTACGGGACGCTATTTATGTAGTTTGATTATTTTCCTCGATTGGTGCACTAACATCATGTGATTTTTTTTATTTTTATTTTTTTTACATATGTAGCATCATCGACAAAAATACAAAGAATTGCTATTGTGACATCTTGTGGACACATTTATAACAGCAGTTTCTTTTATTCAAAAATTCCGGCTTATTTTTATACTTAGCGAACTCATCCGGATAAAACCTGTCCGCGGCCGTACGTTTGACACCCCTGGATTAGAGTATAGAACACGTTTTCATTTATTTCACCTTTTTTTTTGCTTAAGTACATAACTCCACACGTGTTCGTTCATAGTTTTGATGCCTTCAGTGGCAATCTACAATGTGAATACTCATGAAAATAAAGAAAACGCAGTGAATGAGGATAAGGTGTGTCCAAACTTTTGGCCTGTACTGTATTTTCATGTAATGAGCTATTATTGTTCTCGGTGAAGCTTTCAGGACAACATTAGTCTGGTTTCTCTTGCCATGTTCAAATCACCTCCTTCTGTAAGAACTATCCAGTGAAAGTAAATTATTATTATCCAATATTACAGTCAATATTTCCATCCCTTGTGGACAAATACTGTACCGGTGAAACACAACAGATTCTCTCTCGCCTACTGTAATCACTTCATATATTTCGCTCTTGAATGTGAGTGGGTGTCCTTTTGACACTAATCCAACTAGCAGAAATCAGAGCACATGACCTGCGCGGCCGTTTGTGATTGGTTCAGGATGAGTAGAGCAAACCTCGGCTCACATCACCACTATGAGAAGATCCATCATCATATTCCTAACAAGCCTGGCTCGCTGGTAAATGCACAATGGAGTGTCACCCAAACCCCCGTCAGCTCTTTTCCCTCGCCCACGCACACACACTCGCTCGGCCCTCGGGGCCCTTAAAGGCCTACTGAAACCCACTACTACCCACCACGCAGTCTGATAGTTTATATATCAATGATGAAATATTAACATTGCAACACATGCCAATACGGCCTTTTTAGTTTACTCAATTGCAATTTTACATTTCCCGGCGTTTTTTCTTGAAAACGTCGCGTAATGATGACGTGTACGCGTGACGTCACGGGGCTGTTAGGAAATATGAGCGCTGAACACACACACAGCTAAAAGTCGTCTGCTTTAATTGCATAATTACACAGTATTTATGGAGATCTGTGTTGCTGAATCCTTTGCAATTTGTTCAATTAATATTAGAGAAGTCAAAGTAGAAAGATGGAGTTGGGAAGCTTTAGTCTTTAGCCACACAAACACGGTGATTCCTTGTTTAAAATTCACGGAGGTGAAACTTTACTATGGATCACAGCGAACATGGATCCCAACCGAATGTCAACCAGCAGGTTTCGGTGAGAAAATTGTGGTAAAAAGTCGCTTCTTACCGGAGATCAGCTGAGCTTGTGCCGCCCATACAGCTGCCGTCGACTTCCTGAGACACTGCGCGTCAACACCCGGCCGTGGACACACACCTCCAACTATCAGGTACTGTTAAACTCACTAAAACACTAGCAACACAATAGAAAGATAAGGGATTTCCCAGAATTATCCTGGTAAATGTGTCTAAAAACATCTGAATCCATTTTTTTTTTTAACTTTTTGTTTTTTTTTCTAGCCCGTCGCTATCAATATCCTCAAACACAAATCTTTCATTCTCGCTCAAATTAATGGGGACATGGTCGTTTCCTCGGTCCGAATAGCTGTTTTTGTTGGAGGCTCCCATTAGAAACAATGTGAAGATGTGAGGAGCCCTACAACCCGTGACGTCATCGTCTGCGACTTCCGGTAAAGGCAGGGCTTTTCTGTTAGCACCAAAGTTGCGAACTTTATCGTGGATGTTCTCTACTAAATCCTTTCAGCAAAAATATGGCAATATCGCGAAATGATCAAGTATGACACTTAGAATGGACCTGCTATCCCCGTTTAAATAAGAAAATCTCATTTCAGTAGGCCTTTAACGATGATGTCATGCTCCGCCACACTTTGATGCATTCCTATTCGTTGCCGTCTGATGTCCGCGTGTCATGCTTGTTGCTCATACATACAGAGAAGGGGCGTATGTATTTAGTATCCAAACAGACATCAGTGCATGCATGAATGCATAAAGTCCTCCAGATGTAAGAGACGGAGAAAGGCCGAGGTCGGAAAAAGAGGGGATGGGGTGGGGGGGTTATGTTCAGTCTATGCAGGCAGAGGGGGGACTTTTTGGGGATGCATGGAGGTGCTGGGGGAGGTGGGGGTCTGGACGCTTCCTGGATGCCTCAAAAGGTATGAACCAGGGTGAAACGTACCCTTTTCTGGGTAAACATCCTCACTAGTGGTGAACCTCACCCCCTTGCCGCCAAACACTGGCCCACAGACGGGGGGGACAGGACAGAGAAAAGCAGAAGAGATGAAGAAAAAGTCACATAATTAAAAACACTGGTTTAGTGGAATTCCTCCTGCGGCATGCAGAAGACACAATGCCACTCCCCCGCTTAAATTGTTGCTCTGGCAGAGGTGTTTGAGGACATTTTGTCAGCTGCAGAACCGCTAAAAACATGACGGCTGTTACGTGGCAGCCTGACAGTCAATTGGGGACGGGTGTGGGTCTTTTCTTTGCAAAATAGGAGCCGAAAAGCCATCCTGCATGTAGACTCAGCATTTAGAAGTGTTTATATTTTTAATGCTGCGTTAGAAAAACACTAAACTTGCCCTCACACTTTAAAAGAGTGATGGACATTTGCTAAAGTGGTGGCTAAAGTGCTTACCTTGTGCGTTCTGGGACTGGACAAAGGTCCTAATAAGTTTGTCTGTGGCCTGCGTGTAGAGGGACAGGGCGTAGTGCAGGGACAGCAGATCAGGACTCTTCTCCAAGAAAGTCTTCTTCAGACCAACACCCCCGGCATGGAAATATTGCTAAAGGCAGACAAACACAGATAAATGTAACTTTTTAGGTGTTTTTACTCCAGGGCAGCTCTTTGATGAGTGGTTGCCGTCTTTAAAAAAGTGCCCATCTCATAAAGTTTATAGGATGCAGTGCAAGTGTGACCATTAATTATTGTTTTTTACTAATGATTTTAGGTTTTGCTTACATTTGCTTTCTTTTAGACTCGCCGAGTTGGTGCTTTTAGAAACACATGTTCAAAACAGATAATATCAAGATACTACTTAAATGGTACGTAATAAACGATAAAAGTATATCAAACAAACCTTTAGAGCAAGGGTCACCAACACAGTGCCCGCGGGAACCAGGTAGCCCGTAAGGACCAGATGAGTCGCCCGCTGGCCTGTTCTAAAAATAGCTCAAATAGCAGCACTTACCAGTGAGCTGCCTCTATTTTTTTAATTTGACTTATTTACTAGCAAGCTGGTCTCGCTTTGCTCGACATTTCTAATTCTAAGAGAGACAAAACTCAAATACAATTTGAAAATCCAAGAAAATATTTTAAAGACTTGGTCTTCACTTGTTTAAATAAATTATTTTTTTTTTTTTTTTACTTTGCTTCTTATAACTTTTAGAAAGACAATTTTAGAGAAAAAAATTCAACCTTAAAAATGATTTTAGGATTTTTAAACACATATACCTTTTTACCTTTTAAATTCCTTCCTTTTCTTTCCTGATAATTTAAATCAATGTTCAAGTATTTTTTTTTATTGTAAAGAATAATAAATACATTTTAAATTAATTCTTCATTTTAGCTTCTATTTTTCCGACGAAGAATATTTGTGAAATATTTCTTCAAACTTATTATGATTAAAATTCCCAAAAAATATTCTGGCAAATCTAGAAAATCTGTAGAATCAAATTTAAATCTTATTTCAAAGTCTTTTGAATTTCTTTTACAATTTTTGTTCTGGAAAATCTAGAAGAAATAATGATTTGTCTTTGTTAGAATAAAGCTTGGTCCAATTGGATATATATTCTAACAAAGTGCAGATTTAAAACAAGTCATCAAAATTATAAAATTAATCTTAATCAGGAAAAAATCCTAATGATGTTCCATAAATAATTTTTTTTATTTTTTCAAAAAGATTAGAATTAGCTAGTTTTCCTCTTCATTTTTTTTGGTTGAATTTTGAATTTTAAAGAGTCGAAATTGAAGATGAACTATGTCTCAAAATTAAATTTTCCTTTTTTTCGTGTTTTCTCCTCTTTTAAACTGAAAGAGGGAAGACGTAGATTTATTTATTAAAGGTAAATTGAGCAAATTGGCTATTTCTGGCAATTTATTTAAGTGTGTATCAAACTGGTAGCCCTTCGCATTAACCAGTACCCAAGAAGAAGCTCTTGGTTTTCAAAAACGTTAGTGACCCCTGCTTTAGAGTGTCCGCCCTGAGATCGGAAGGTCGTGAGTTCAAACCCCGGCCAAGTCATACCAAAGACTTTAAAAAATGGGAGCCATTACCTCCCTGCTTGGCACTCAGCATCAAGGGTTGGAATTGGGGGTTCAATCATCAAAAATGATTCCCGAGCACAGCCACCGCTGCTGCTCACTGCTCCCCTCACCTTCCAGGGGGTGATCAAGGGGATGGGTCAAATGCAGAGGGTAATTTCACCACACCTAGTGTGTGTGTGACTATCAGTGGTACTTTAACTTTAACTTTAACAAAGTGATCACTGACAACTCATGCTTTCTTCGACTCTGGTACCTTGGACTGGAGTGTGAACTGCATGATTTTCTCGTCGTCGTTTCGTAAAATCTTGCACTCTTTCGCCACTTTTGATTAACTCTCAAGGAACTCAGAAGAAACCTTTTTCCCCTTCGCGATTTGAACAATTCGTACAGTCGTAAACAACACAAGCATAGCGCATTATTTCTTCGAGAACGGCTAAATCTCAGCATCAAGGGTTGGAATTGGGGGTTAAATCACCCAAAATGATTCCTGAGCGCGGCCACCGCTGCTGCTCACTGCTCCCCTCACCTCCCAGGGGGCGGAACAAGGGGATGGGTCGAATGTTGAGGGTAGTTTCACCACACCTAGTGTGTGTGTGGTGTCAGTGGTACTTTAACTTTAACGAAGTGATCATTAACAACTCATGCATTCTTCGACTCTGGTACCTTGGACTGGAGTGTGAACTGCATGGTTTTCTCGTCGTCGTTCCATAAAATCTCGCAATCTTCCGCCACTTTTGATTCATTTTCAAGAAACTCTGAAGAAACGTTTATCCTTTTCGCGATTTGAACAATTGGTACTGCCGAAAACAACACAAGCATAGGGCACTTTTTCTTCGACAAAGGCTAAATGGCGCCTAGTACCCGTTGAGAACAGAGCTAGGTTGACCACCACCAGAATTCATTGGGCCGTAAAATCCAAGCAATTAAGGTGGAGTTCAGGCAACTACGTGTAAAACACAGCACTTAATGGCAATAAAGAATCTGCAACAATCAGTGCGTCCCCACCTTGATGGTGTCCAGGGCCAGTTCTATGACGGCACATTGCTTGGGCGTGAGCGCCTTTGCCTCCTCCCGAACCATGTGCTCCTGAGCAAGACGGCGGGAAGCAATCAGGGTCAAACTGTTCAGCGTCCAAACGTTTGCAAAGGACGGCTCACGGTACCTTCAGTTTGGACAGCTGACCCAGCTCTTTGGCAGCATTGAAGATGAGCTGAGTGCCCTGTGGGGAGACAAACCAGGAGGACAAAGTTGTGTTGGAGTTCCATTCAAACTGAGCAGGATAATACAAGGCAAGGTCACACAGAGGACAGGGACATTTCCCACAGGCACATACTCTTTTACACAATGTCAGGGCACTTTTTCTCCGTCATGTGCTGTCAACACAGGGTGAGTACAAAGAGAGGTTGACATTTACTTGCACTCTCGAACACACACACACACACACACACACACACACACACACACACACACACACACACACACACACACACACACACACACACACACACACACACAACTGGCCGGCTAACAAGAGTGTGGCACATGTACAAAAGTCCGTTAAGTCGGGGGTTGGGAACGCGCGGCTTTTGAGCCACAAGCGGCTCTTTAGCGCCGCCCTAGTGGCTCCCTGGAGCTTTTTTCAAAAATGCATGAAAAAGTTTGTTTTAATACAGTGTTTCCCACAGGTCAGTTATCTATTTGTGGTGGTATGGTCGGGCGGCGGGGGTCGGGGAGGTTGGGTTGGGGGGGTGGGGTGTAGCGGCGGCGGCGATGACCAAGAAGAACGCGGAGTTGGAATATAATTACAACACTTTATGCACACATTTATATACATATTTATATAATATTTACATATTTATATAATATGTAACTACAAGCTCCATTCACAGACAGAGTCCCATTGCTTTTATGAGCGGTCGAGCGAGTCAAAAGCCGGGGTGGGGGGATGTGGAGGGGCGGGGCGGGTGGGGGGGAAGGGCTTTATATATGTTTTTAAAATTTTAAATTTTATTTGTGGCGGCCGTAATTCTTTTGTGGCGGGCCGCCACAAATACATGAATGTGTGGGAAACCCTGTAATATGGTTCCTGTAGGAGGAAAAAACACGACACAAACCTTCCTAATTGTTAGAAATCCCACTGTTTATATTAAACATGCTTCACTGATGTGAGTATTTGGTCAATTTGTCCTTAAACGCACCATAGTTTGTTTGCATGTACAACTTTCCTCAATGCTGCCATATAAAGACGTATGTTAGGCCTCTCCTTCTTTGTTTTCATTTTGTCCATCAAACTTTTTATGCTGTGCGTGAATCCACAAAAAGTGAGCTCTGCTGACGTTATTGACTCGTGTGGAGCGTTAATCAGACATGTTTGGTCACTGTGTGACTCTGGGCTGATCGATACTCACATGCTATTTATACGAGCTACAGTATATGTCCGTTTTAGTAATGTTTTCCAATGTTGTAAAAATGAGTAGAATAAATTCAACATTTCTGTCATTGAAGATTTGCATCAGCCTGCGACACATTGTCATTTTGATAGTAGGCTATTATAGCTAATATAGACTGTGTTGTCTTTATTATAACATTTATATAAGACTTTTCAAGTTATTTTGATAGTAGTCTAATATCGCTAATAAAGACACTGACATTTGTTGTCTTCATTACAACACTTATTTAAGACTTTTAAAGTCATTTTGATAGTAGGCTAATATAGACATCATGTGTTGCCTTCATTTTAACACTTGTATAAGACTTTTGAAGTCATTTTGATAGTAGTCTAACATAACTAATATAGACACATCATGTGTTGTCTTCATTAAAACACTTAAGACTTTTAAAATATTTTTTATAGTAGTCTATTATAGCTAATATAGACACTTAAATCATGTGTTGTTTTCATTATAACACTTACATAATACTTTTTAAGTCATTGTGATAGTAGTCTAATATACACACTTACATCATGTGTTGCCTTCATTTTAACACTTAAATAAGACTTTTAAAGTGATTTTGATAGTAGTCTAACATAACTATTATACACTTACATTGTGTGTTTCCTTCATTTGAACACTTTTATAAAACTTTTAAAGTCATTTTGATAGTAATCTAATACAACTAATATAGACACGTGTTGCCTTCATTATAACACTTATATAAGACTTTTAAAGTTATTTTGATAGTTTTTTAATATAGTTAATATAGACACATCTTGTGTTGCCTTCATATTAAAGCTTATATAAGACTTTTAAAGTAATTCTGATAGTAATCTAATAGACACATTATGTGTTTCCTTCATTTTAAGACTTTTAAAGTCATTTTGATAGTAGTCTAACATAACTACTATGGACACTTACATCATGTGTTGTCTTTATTATAACACTTAGACTTTTAAAATAATTTTGATAGTAGGCTATTATAGCTAAAATAGACACTTAAATCATGTGTTGTCTTCATTATAACACTTACATAATACTTTTAAAGTCATTTTGATAGTAGGCTAATATAGACACATCATGTGTTGCCTTCATTTTAATACTTAAATACGACTTTTAAAGTGATTTTGATAGTAGTCTAACATAACTAATATACACACTTACATTGTGTGTTTCCTTCATTTGAACACTTTTATAAAACTTTTAAAGTTATTTTGATAGTAATCTAACTAATATAGACACATGTGTTGCCTTCATTATAACACTTATATAAAACTTTTAAAGTTATTTTGATAGATTTTTAATATAGTTAATATAGACACATCTTGTGTTGCCTTCATATTAAAGCTTATATAAGACTTTTAAAGTAATTCTGATAGTAATATAATAGACACATTATGTGTTGCCTTCATTTTAAGACTTTTAAAGTCATTTTGATAGTAGTCTAACATAACTAATATGGACACTTACATCATGTGTTGTCTTTATTATAACACTTAAGACTTTTAAAATCATTTTGATAGTAGGCTATTACAGCTAATATAGACACTTAAATCATGTGTTGTCTTCATTATAACACTTATATAATCATTTTAAAGTCATTTTGATAGTAGGCTAATATAGACACATCAAGTGTTGCCTTCATTTTAACACCGAAATAAGACTTTTAAAGTGATTTTGATAGTAGTCTAACATAACTAATATACACTTACATCGTGTTTTCTTCATTTGAACACTTTTCTAAAACTTTTAAAGTAATTTTGATAGTAATCTAATATAACTAATACAGACAAATGTGTTGCCTTCATTATAACACTTATATAAGACTTTTAAAGTAATTTTGATAGTTTTTTAATATAGCTAATATAGACACATCTTGTGTTGCCTTCATTTTAGAGCTTATATAAGATTTTAAAGTAATTGTGATAGTAATCTAATAGATACTTACATTATGTGTTGCCTTCATTTTAACACTTTTATAAGACTTTTAAAATCATTTTGATAGAAGTTTAACATAACTTATATAGACACATCATGTGTTTCCTTCATTTGAACACTTTTATACAACTTTTAAAGTCATTTTGATAGTAATCTAATATTTCTAATATAGACACGTGTTGCCTTCATTAGAACACTTATATAAGACTTTTAAAGTCATTTTGATAGTTTTTTAATATAGCTAATACGGACATCTTGTGTTGCCTTCATTTTAAAGCTTATATAAGACTTTTAGAGTAATTCTGATAGTAATCTAATAGACACATCATGTGTTGCCTTCATTTTAACACTTTTATAAGACTTTTAAAGTCATTTTGATAGTGGTCTAACATAACTAATATGGACACTTACATCATGTGTTGTCTTTATTATAACACTTATTTAAAACTTTTCAAATAATTTTGATAATAGGCTATTATAGCTTATATAGACACTTAAATCACATGTGTTCATTAAAACAGTTACATAATACTTTTAAAGTCATTTTGATAGTAGGCTAATATAGACACATCATGTGTTGCCTTCATTTTTACACTTAAATAAGACTTTTAAAGTGATTTTAATAGTAGGCTAACATAACTAATATACACACTTATATTGTGTGTTTCCTTCATTTGAACACTTTTATAAAACTTTTAAAGTCATTTTGATAGTAATCTAATACAACTAATATAGACAAGTGTTGCCTTCATTATAACACTTATATAAGACTTTTAAAGTCATTTTGATAGTTTTTTAATATAGCTAATATAGACACATCTTGTGTTGCCTTCATTTTAGAGCTTATATAAGACTTTTAAAGTAATTCTGATAGTAATCTAATAGACACATCAAGTGTTGCCTTCATTTTAACACTTTTATAAGACTTTTAAAGTCATTTTGATAGTAGTCTAATACAACTAATATAAACACTTACATCATGTGTTGCCTTCATTATAACACTTATATAAGACTTTACATTTTTTAGGCTCCAGACAGATTTTGCGGGGGTATTTCTGGTCCAATATGGCTCTTTCAACATTTTGGGTTGCCGACCCCTGCACTAAGTGAATACAACACCACCACCTTTCCTCAACGCTCTTAAATTCCTGCTCAACGTCTACGCCTCCATTACATCTTAAATTCTTCCGTTCGATTCCTGTGTAGTGGTATATTAAGACAATATCATAAAAAAAAAACCTCATCGTCCAAATATTTCTGGACCAAGTTGTATGTCAACGTGAGGAAGGCAGCTACTATCCAACATGGTGAAAGATGTGTGAAAACAAAAGGAAGTGTAAGGGGGGGGGATCAATATTTCCACGGCTTTGTTAGATTGGCGAGCTGAGGGAGCGAGACAAAGACACGGAGAAGACATATAGAAGAGATGGACGAGACACATTGATCTGAAGGGGTTTAGTTCTTACATCGCTGTGAGAAGCACTCTTCAGCCTCCCCTGGAAAGAGAGCATGTGGTTAAAACAAGGAGCAGGAGTAGTTGTCGGAGTAGCCAATGGCTACATTTTTCTCAATGGCCGGATGCTACGACGTGTTAAACAATCATAGATGCCGGAGACATAATAAACAATTCTTATTAATCTTCCGTGGGACAAAACGGAAGATTTTACATGGGTCGCTCCATTCAGAGTCTACAGTGCAAACCATGGATCTCCCTATGTCTGATTCTGAGGGCACACCTGATGTCACACACAAGCGGAAAATATGCAAATGGTGCTTTTTCCCTTTTATTTTATTTTAATTTTTTTTACAATTATCCAATACTTCTGACAGTTTGCTGTCTCTATGGGCTACAGAAGGAAACGAGGAAACGGAGTAAATCTACAGTCGAGGTCAAAAGACACTTGTAAAGAACATCATGTCATGGCTGTCTTGAGTTTCCAATCATTTCTACAACTCTTATTTTTTGTGATAGACGGATTGGACCACATAAATTTCCTCCGGAAATTTGTTTGGCCTCAATACCCAGCAATATGTTTGGAGTATAAACAGTGAGGCCTTTATACCCAGGAACACCACGCCTACCGTCAAGCATGGTGGTGGTAGTGTTATGCTCTGGGCCTGTTTTGCTGCCGATGGAACTGGTGCTTTACAGAGAGTAAATGGTACAATGAAAAAGGAGGGTTACCTCCAAATTCTTCAGGACAACCAGGTTGGGTCTTGGGTGCAGTTGGGTGTTCCAACAGGACAATGACCCCAAACACAGGTCAAAAGCGGTAAAGGAATGGCTATATCAGGCTAGAATTAAGGTTTTAGAATGGCCTTCCCAAAGTCCTGACTTAAACGTGTGGACAATGCTGAAGAAACAAGTCCATGTCAGAAAACCAACACATTTAGGAGTGGTCCAAAATTCAAGCAGAAGCTTGCCAAAAGCTTGTGGATGGTTACCAAAAGCGCCTTATTTCAGTAAAATTTGCCAAGGGACATGTATCCAAATATTAACATTGCTGTAAGTGTACTTTTGACCCAGTAGACTTGGTCACATTTTCAGGAGACCCACAATAAATTTATAAAAAAGCCAAACTTCATGAATATTTTTTGTGACCAACAAGTATGTGCTCCAATCACTCAATCACAAAAAAAAAAAAAAGTTGTAAAAATAATTGGAAACTCAAGACAGCCATGACATTATGTACTTCACAAGTGTAAGTAAACTTTTGACCACGACTGTACATGTTTAGTAGTGACTCGCAAATGTTTGTTCACACATGCAATTCCATATTGAATTTTTTTGTGCCAACATACACATAAAACAAAAAAAATAATGTCCACTTATAAAGATAAAACAATTGTAAAATGTTTAAACACCAATTTGTAATTTATTTTGAATAAAAAAAATGTATTTGTTGTTGTTTTTTTTTTCTTTTGTAGTAATGCTTATGAAGGCACAGCATCATTATAAAAAAGTGAACCAAATAAGGTCACAATATATGTAAATTGACTCAGGAATACATTAATCAGAAAAAAATAATTAGAAAATATAACTTTTTCCACATTTGATTACATGAATGTATTTGTTTATTTAAAGGCAGCCCAGTCTGGTTGTTCTGTGATTTCATTAAGTAATACAAATATGCTTTTATTTGACAATATATGCCATTAAAAAAAAAAAAAAATCTAAATACAAATTTAATAACAATAACTTTTACTGATTATTTTTCAAAAAAAGGATCAAAATTATCCCATCACTAATTTATGTGTACAGTGGAGCATCGATTTACAAACCATTTTTATTTACAAACTATTAGATGGAGCCAAACGTGCAAACCAGGTCTCTGTTTACGAAAAATTCATTCATTCATTCATGTTGTGTCCCCGCCTGCAGGCAAAAAGCAGGGTGCAGCGTTTTTGGTGAGGCACAGCCCTCCATGTCACTTGCAGCACTACGCTACTAGTCACTTCTGTGCTGGCCTTTTTTTTTTTTGGTTGTTTTGGTTTTTGACAAGTTTTGTTCATCTTGCCAACTCGATACGAGTCCACAAAGACAACAGACCAGCATGGAAAGGAGGGAATCACTGCGAAGTTTAACAAAATACTTTGTAAGGAGTACCGTATTTTCCGGACCATAGGGCGCACCGGATTATAAGGCGCACTGACGAGGTCTTTTTTCATACAGAAGGCACATCGAATTATAGGTCGCATTAAAGGAGTCATATTATTTTTTTTTTCTAAATGTAAAACACTTCCTTGTGGTCTACATAACATTTAATGGTGGTTCTTTGGTCAAAATGTTGCATAGATTATGTTTTACAGATCATCTTCAAGCCGTTTCAGGATGCGCCGTTTTGTGGCCGGACTTATTTACGTGGCTCACCTTTGGCAGCGTCTTCTCCCCGTCATCTTTGTCATAGCGGTGTAGCGTGCAAGTACGCGAGTGGAAGAAGTGTCAAAGGATGAGCTAACTGTTTTAATGACATTCAGACTTTACTTCAATCAATAACGGAGCGCCATCTTCTCAACCGTGGCTGACTAGTGCAACAACAACGCCAGAAATGTGTCCCATGAAAAAACGTTCCACCGAAACTCTATATAATTAAAGTTCCCTGGGTGAATAATGTAAACTCACTACACTGGTATGTTTTAGCGCTTTCATGGCGAGTTTACTGACGGATATAAGTAAGAACTTTACTCTACTTTATATCAGAAATGGCAACAGCGGAGGATGAATGTCCCATAACAAGAAGATAGAGAAAAAGAAAAAGCTTATCGACTATGTTGCCGGCACGGACCACAAAGGCGGATGCGCGCAAATATACAGGACTTATACAGATCCCAAATACAGACCAGCAGGTACCAGAAGGTAGGAAAAGTTGTTTTTGCATAATGCCAGATTATATGTCTTACCTTATACACACACCACAATAATACTTGTATGTTTAATACGCCGACAATTCATAAAGCGGTGCGGCTTCATAGCTTACCAAGTCGTACTAGAACATGATAAATTTTTGAGCGCTGAGTGTCATGTTCTATATTTTTAATGGAACATATAAGATGTTGGTGGTGTTTACTTGAGTCATATTTCAGTCTACATGTATCTCTAATGTGTGACTGCCATCTACTGGTCACACTAATCATTTCACCATGTACCAAATAAAAGGGCTTTGAGGTCGGTAAGCAAAACCAATATTCTCAAAACTGTCGAGTTTTGAGAAAATGAAAGGATTTTAAGTGTGCCTTATAGTCCGAAAAATACAGTAGGTACATTAATAGGCGCTCACAAGCAGGCTTTGTACCACAGCAAGTTTTAATTGTGAGGAGACATGACTTTTTTTTTGGAAAAAGATGCCAAAACGGACTTATTTCACAGCAGAGGAAAAGAGCTACCTCTCGTTCAGCGGCACCTCTTCCAAGGGTACGCACCCCGATCCCTGCCTTCTATCCCGTTTGTCTGTCTGCTCCATTTTCGTCAGCCAATGTTCATGTAAGTGGGTTTTACGGATTTAAATGTTTGATAAATAAATGATAAATGGGTTGTACTTGTATAGCGCTTTTCTACCTTCAAAGTACTCAAAGCGCTTTGACACTACTTCCACATTTACCCATTCACACACACATTCACACACTGATGGAGGGAGCTGCCATGTAAGGCGCCAACCAGCACCCATCAGGAGCAAGGGTGAAGTGTCTTGCTCAGGACACAACGGACGTGACGAGGTTGGTACTAGGTGGGATTGATGACACTTTAGTATGGGGAACATATGACACTTTAGTATGGGGAACATATTCACCATTTATTGGTTGCTTAGTAAAGTAACACATACTTAATATAGAGTTACTTATATAAGGGTTAGGGTTACTAATAGGCAATAATTTTAAGGTTATTGAGGGAAGACTCTTAGTCAATGGCTTACTGGCTGTATAATAGACCTATTCAGTGGCCTAGTGTCCACCCTGAGATCTGTAGGTCGTGAGTTCAAATCCCTGGCCGAGTCATACCAAAGACTATAAAAATGGGACCCATTACCTCCCTGCTTGGCACTCAGCATAAAGGGTTGGAATTGGGGGTCAAATCACCATAAATGATTCCTGGGTGCGGCCACCGCTGCTGCTCACTGCTCCCCCACCTCCCAGGGGGTGATCAAAGGGGGATGGGTCACATGCAGAGAATAATTTCGCCACACCTAGTGTGTGTGTGACAATCATTGGTACTTTAACTTTTTGAATAAGGCCATGCAGAATAAGGCATTAATAAGTACTTAAAAGCCTACTGAAACCCACTACTACCGACCACGCAGTCTGATAGTTTATATATCAATGATGAAATATTAACATTGCAACACATGCCAATACAGCCGGTTTAGTTTACTAAATTGCAATTTTAAATTTCGCACGGAAGTATCATGCTAAAACGTAGCGGTATGATGATGCATGACGTCACGCATTGTAGAGGACATTTTGTTCCAGCACCGTTCCCAGCTATAAGTCGTCTGTTTTCATCGCATAATTCCACAGTATTCTTGACATCTGTGTTGCTGAATCTTTTGCAATTTGTTCAATGAATAATGGAGACATCAAAGAAGAAAGCTGTAGGTGGGAAGCGTTGTATTGCGTCCGCCTTTAACAACACCAACACAGCCGGTGTTTCATTGTTTATATTCCCCGAAAGATGACGGTGAAGCTTTACTATGGAACAGAGCGGTCAAGCGAACACGGTTGGGTTGGACCACACACACACAAAGTACAGTGTATTATGCAGCAATCATTTCGAAAGATCGTGTTTCGAAGAGGGTCCCTTGCGAAGGGCAGAGATGGGCATCGCCACCACCCGTCGACTGGTGCTGAAGAAAGGTGCGGGGCCGACCTTCAGGTTGTACAGGTACGACCATATAATCTCACTAAAACACTAGTAACACAATAAGCAGATAAGGGATTTTCCAGAATTATCCTAGTAAATTAGTCTAATATCTGAATCGCTCCCACTGCCCTCGTCTTTTTATTATTTTTATTTTTTTCTATTCCGTCACTCTCACTTTCCTCATCCACGAATCTTTCATCCTCGCTCAAATTAATGGGGAAATCGTCGCTTTCCCGGTCCGAATCGCTCTCGCTGCTGGTGGCCATGATTGTAAACAATGTTCAGATGTGAAGCGCTCCACAACCCGTGACGTCATGCGCATATTGTCTGCTACTTCCTGTGCAGGCAAGGCTTTTTTATTAGCGACCAAAAGTTGCAAACTTTTTCGTCGATGTTCTCTACTAAATCCTTTCAGCAAAAATATGGCTATATCGCGAAATCATCAAGTATGACACATAGAATGGACCTGCTATCCCCGTTTAAATAAGAAAATCTCATTTCAGTAGGCTTTTAAATTAGGAGCCAATATGTTACCGGGCGTTGTTATGGGGCAGCATGGCATAGTAGGTAGAGAGGCCGGCCAGAAACCTGAGGGTTGCAGGTTCGCTTCCCACCTATTGACATACAAAAAAATCGCTGCTGTTGTGTCCTTGGGCAGGACACTTCTCGCTTTGCCCCCGGTGCACTCACACTGGTGAATGAATGATAGGTGGCAGCCACGCCTCCGTCAGTCTACCCCCAGGGCAGCTGTGGCTACTGATGTAGCTTACCACCACCAGGTGTGAATGAATGTTGAGTCAACTTCTCTGCGAGCGCTTTGAGTGTCTAGAAAAGTGCGATATAAATCTAAGTTGTTTTTTTTTACTAATTTGCATGTCAATAAGCAACTAATTAATGGTGAAAATGTGTTCCCCATACTAAAGTGTTACCAATTGTTTATTATTGTCACTATATGGTGGTCAAAGTTAAGGATTAGGGGATTTCTGACCGTTTGTGAGGGCACCGACGGGACTTTTGGCAGAGCACAGCAAGACAACAGCTGGTCGTCGTCGTCGTCGTTTTGGCTCGTTAATAAAAAAGAAAGTTGACCTGTCACTCCCTTGTTATGTTATGTTTCTTTACTTTATTATTCTTATTTACTTTGTTTCTTATGGAGAAAGTTGCTTCACCATATGAACTTTTCCATTTTGCAAACCCTGTTCAAGAACCAATCGGGTTGGTGAATGGAGGCTCCACTGTACACCATGGGGCAGAGCTTCGGGCATATGTTTGACCAGCACGTCCAATTAACCAAAAACATACCAGGTGCTTACATCTCTTGCCATAAACCTGAGAGCATCGATTAAAACCAGCGGTTAGTCAGCCTCAACAACAGAACATGAAACCAAACCAGGACAGACCAACACCAACGGTCCTTGGAGAGACAAACATGGCAGTGTAGCGTGTTTAGTGGGAGAAGACTGCAGTCAGTACGTTCACACGTTGAAGAGAGATCAGATGCAAGCAACACACCCACAGTGGGGGACTTGAGGAGGGGGGGGCGGGGGAGGAGGTGGGGGTCTGGGTCACAGTTCAAACAGGTGAGAAAGGTGTGAGGGGGGAAAGGGGGCAGAAGAAGATCGGGGTGGGGGGACAAGACACGAGAAGATACGACATTGCCGAGGGGTCGGAGTCCCCCTGCCCGGCACCGGGGGGGCGGGAGGGGTCCCGGTGCAGTGAAACACGAACACGGCGACACCAGAAGGGGCCACTTCCTGTTGGAGAGGCAGGCACAGGAAGAGGAGACGACAAGGGCGCTGATTGGTGGGGATTGATTTCGAGAAGGGGCCCGCCAACACCAGAAATGCACCATGCGACTGTCTTGTCACAAGACAAGATTAGAAGAGAAGAGGGAGGAAGAAGAGTGTTAATCTATGTTTTTATTTTTTTATTTTTATAAATGTCTAAAAGTTTTCAGTTTTGCGGAATTTTCAGATACGAAATCTGCATACTTGCCAACCTTGAGACCTATTAATTCCCGAGATGGGGGTTGTATATTGTAGCGTCCCGGTATTTGTTCTGTTGTGTCTATGTTGTGTTACAGTGCGGATGTTCTCCCGAAATGTGTTTGTCATTCTTGTTTGGTGTGGGTTCACAGTGTGGCGCGTATTTGTAACAGTGTTAAAGTTGTTTATACGGCTCCCCTCAGTGTGACCTGTATGGCTGTTGACCAAGTATGCATTGCATTCAGTTGTGTGTATAGAAGCCGCATAGAAAATGCGACTGGTCCGGCACGTTGTTTGAATGCTGGAAAAGCGGACGTAACGACATGTTGTAGAGGACAGTAAAGACAGTTCCCCCGATAATGTTGACTGGGTGGAAATCGGGAGAGATTCGATAGAATGGTTGCCCCGGGAGATTTTCGGGAGGGGCACTGAAATTCGGGAGTCTCCCGGTAAAATCGGGAGGGTTGGCAAGTATGGAAATCTGGCAGTGTTAAGTCGAAAAATCAGCATACATTAAGGGATGTAACAAATTGACATTTTGGTCACACTTTAGTATGGGGAACACATATTCACCATTAATTAGTTTCTAATTAACATGCAAATTAGTAACATATTGGCTCTTAATTAGTCATTAAGTAATTAATGCCTTATTCTGCATGGCCTTATTATACAACCAGTAAGCCTAACTAAGAGCCTTCCCTCAATAACTTCAGAAATATTGTTTATTAGTAGCCCTAACCCTTATATGTTCCCCTAGTGTCCAAACAACTCTAAATTAAGTCTTTGTTGCTTTAATAAGCAACTAATTAATGGTGAGTATGTTCCCCATACTAAAGTGTTACCGGAATTTTAATACCACGATTATATTTATCAGGGTTGTCACTATTTAGGTATTGTTAAATGTGCTCAAAAAGTACTGAAATATATTGACCACGTTTTTTTTAATAACTAAAATAAATAGAGACAATATTCTTTTGCACGTTTCGTGTTTCCTATATGCTTCACTGATAGTTTTACCCTAAGGCCATGTCCACATGAACACAGAGTTTCAAAAACCCATATTTGGGGTTAAAACGGTCTCCATGCACACAAGTGTAGTTTCAAAAGTGTATAATAGACCTGCTCAGTGGCCTAGTACAGTGTTCCCCAACTACCGGGTCGCAAAATAATTTTTTATTAAAAAAAAATATATATATATATATATATTTTTTATTTTTTTTGTATTAAATCAACATACAAAAAACACAGTATACACTTACAAATAGTGCAAAAACCACAAAAAACTCCCTTTTTCATGACAAAAACGTCCCTTTTTCATGACAAAGAAGAAAAAAAAAAGGACACCCCCCGACCGCCGGGCCGCGGGACAAATCATTAAGCGTTCACCGGTCCGCGGATACAAAAAGGTTGGGGAACACTGGCCTAGTAGTTAGATTGTCCCTCCTGAGATCGGTAGGTTCTGAGTTCAAACCCTGGCCGAGTCATACCAAAGAATATTAAAATTAGACCCATTAGCTCCCTGCTTGGCACTCAGCATCAAAGGTTGGAACTGGGGTTTAAATCACCAAAAATTATTACCGGGAGCGGCCACCGCTGCTGCTCACTGCTGCCCTCACCTCCCGGAAGGCGAACAAGGGGCTGGGTCGAATGCAGAGGACAAATTTGATCACACCTAGTGAGTGTGTGACGATCATTGGTACTTTAACTTTAGTCAGAAGCCTGGAAAAAGCAGCAATATCTGACTTAGACCATGTCCACAATAACAGATACTTAATAAAGGCATACTCATCTCTGCGTTTAAGCCTCGTGTCCACACGCAGAGGCATACTTGTGTCTTTAAAAATGCAGACTTTTACAAACGCTGGCCAAAGTGTAGGGATCCAAAACTCTCCGCTTAGCGTCTGTGTGTACCCGGCACAAACGGAGACTGGGGGTGACGTCACGGTTGTGCGCTGTCATCTCAAAAGCTCAACAACACTGCCTTTAAACACATTATAAGAGGACATAATGTATGTTTGAACGTAAACATGCTGCTCTTTTCACTCAACATTATTAAAAAGGACATCAAAATTGGTTTTGAGACACGGAGCGAATGACAGTCGGCTGCTTTGGATACGATTGCTGTGGAAACTCCACCTGATGGGGCAATTTTGTCAAGCAAGACTTTTTGCTGTGTGTCATAAGAAAGGAGCAACATTATTTTATGTTTTAGTACAGACAACTATTTAATAATATCACCTTAACATTTGACAACTAAACAATTAAACAAGGCGACCCGGTAAAGAATCTGGGTGTTGTCTTCGACCCAACTCTCTCCTTTGAGTCACACATTAACTACTCAGTGGCCTACTGATTAGAGCAGGGGTAGGGAACCTATGGCTCTAGAGCCAGATGTGGCTCTTTTAATGACTGCACCTGGCTCTTAGATAAATCTTAGCTGACATTGCTTAATATATATTTTCGCTGGTAATCACAGTGTCAAAAATAACGTTCAAAATATAAAACATTCCCATGCATTTTCATTCATCCATCCATCCATCCGGTTTCTACCGCACCTGTTCAAGAAGTCGCAGTAATGGTGAGAAGTATTTTATTTCTTGTTGGTTAGCCTCAGAATAACAATGTTATTAAAATGAATAAGACTTATCATACTCTAGACATGTTGGTCTTTCTTAAAAATGCACGCATATAGTTGTATTCAGTGTTAAAAAAAAAAAAAAAATATATATATATATATATATATATGGCTCTCACGGAAATACTTTAAAAAATATTTGGCTTGTATGGCTCTCTCAGCCAAAAAGGTTCCCAACCCCTGGGTTAGAGTGTCCGCCCTGAGATCGGTAGGTCGGGAATTCAAACCCCGGCTGAGTCATACCAAAGACTATAAAACTTGGACCCATTACCTCCTTGATTGGCACTCAGCATCAAGAGTTGGAATTGGGGGTTAAAATCACCAAAAATTATTACCGGGCGCGGCCACCGCTGCTGTACACTGCTCCCCTCACCTCCCAGGGGGTGATCAAGGGTGATGGGTCAAATGCAGAAAATAATTTCGCCACACCAAGAGTGTGTGTGTCAATCATTAATACTTTAATTTAACTTGGAGAGTGTGACTAAAACAGCCTTCTTTCATTGCCGTAATATCGCTAAAATTTGTTCCATTTTGTTCACCAGCGACGCTGAGATCATTATTCATGCGTTGGTTACGTCTCGTCTCGATTACTGTAACGTATTATTTTCAGGTCTCCTTATGTCTAGCATTAAAAGATTACAGTTGGTACAAAATGCGGCTGCTAGACTTTTGACAAGAACAAGAAAGTTTGCTCATATTTTGCCTATACTTTATATACCTTTATATATATATATATATATATATATATATATATATATATATATATATACATACATATACACCTATACTGGCTCACCTGCACTGGCTTCCTGTGCACTTAAGATGTGACTTTAAGGTTTTACTACTTACGTATAAAATACTACACGGTCTAGCTCCATCCTATCTTACCGATTGTATTGTACAATAAATCTGCGTTTAAAGAACTCCGGCTTATTAGTGATTCCCAGAGCCCAAAAGAAGTCTGCAGGCTATAGAGCGTTTTCCATTCGGGCTCCAGTACTCTGGAATGCCCTCCCGGTAACAGTTCGAGATGCCACCTCAGTAGAAGCATTTAAGTCTCACCTTAAAACTCATTTGTATACTCTAGCCTTTAAATAGACCCCCCCTTTTGGATCAGTTGATCTGCCGTTTCTTTTCTGCTCTGGCCCCCTCTCCTGCGTGGAAAAGGTATTTAGGTAACCACAGATGAGACGCTAGCTTTTTAAAGTCAGGACCCAGAGTGGACGTCTCTGTGCTGCTGACCTGTTGGCCCCACCATGGACTGGACTCTTACACTATTAACTAGATCCACTTGACGTCCATTGCACTGGTTGCCCAGCGGGGTGCGTCCCACATCTGCGGTCCCCTCCAAGGTTTCTCATTGTCATCCCATTGGATTGAGTTTTTTATTGCCCTGATGTGGAATCTGAGCCAAAGATGTCGTTGTGGCTTGTGCAGCCCTTTGAGACACTCGTGATTTAGGGTTATACAAGCAAACTCTGATTGATTGATTCATACTTATTTTACTACAAATCATGAAGTTAACTTACGCATCTTGCTTCCAATTTTGTAGATGGAACGACAGTTCACACGTGTAAAAAAAAGAGACCAAGCAACTAAAAAAAAAAAACATGATGTATCCTCTTCCTTGAAGTGTGTACTGATGTTAAAGACGATACACACTTCATCACACATGTACCATCACTATATCCATGATTAAATGTTTTATAATTCCGCGAGAGTTTTGTAGAGACACACGCACGTCCGTGCGCTTTGTATAGACACTTAAACATGCAAAAGGGTGTCCTTGACTCTTTAGTGCGTATTGATATTAGAAATAATGTACACTTCACTGCACATGTAATGTATTCCCATATTAAGTTAAAAAAAAGTTAAGGTACCACTGATAGTCACACACACACTAGATGTGGTGAAATTTGCCTCTGCATTTGACTAGTTCCACCACCTGGGAGGTGAAGGGAGCAGCGAGCAGCAGCGGTGGCCACGCTCTGGAATTGTTTTTGGTGATTTAACCCCCAATTCCAACCCTTGATGCAGAGTACCAAGCAGGGAGGTAATGGCTCCCATTTTTATAGTCGCGGTTTGAACTCACGACCTTCCGATCTCAGGGCAGACACTTTATGCTGAACACTGCATCTCCATGTTGCTGAACACGTTATAATTCAATGAGTGGTGGGTTTTAGCAGCACAGGCGTGAATTCACTCTTTAATAATGTTCCCAGGGCTGTGTACGTGCAGCCAGGTTGTAAAGATAATGTACATGTTAGACTTTAACTGAGATTTCCTTTTTATTGTTATTCAAATTTGAGTTTTACAGTACAGATAAGAACAAAATGTTGTTGCATTAGTTCATGGTAGTGCAGGATAAAAGAGTAATAAGGTGCAGATATAAATAAAAAGAGATGACTGTACAGATAAACATATTACAGTTTTGCATATGCATCCATGTTTATGGATCTATGTTATATTGTCTTTATATTCCAGCGAGTTCATCCATTTTTGGGGGGGAATTGAGGGTATTATTATGATGTCATTGTACATCTAAAGTTGATCAAAAATAAACATAACATGAGGTGTAATGCCACCAAGTCAGATATTGCTGCTTTTTCAAGGCTTCTGATTGGACAAAATGTGCCTGACAGCAGGTGTATGCGTTTGTGTGTAGACAGAGACCATTTTGAAACTACACTTGTGTGAATGGAGACTATTTTAACCCCGAATGTGTGTTTTTGAAACTCTCCGTGTTTGTGTGGACATGGCCTTAGTGGCATTACAACTCCTATTATGTTTATTTTGATCGACTTTAGATGTGCAACTATGAAACTCTCTACCTGACACTTTGAAAAGTATACCTACACTTGTCACTTTCAAAAAACAAACACAATTGTGGCTCGTTGAGCAACAATCATGGTCCCATGTTGAGTTTTTACTTATTCTTACTAATTGTTTTTAATCCAGTCTGCACTTTGTCTGTGTTATTATTATTATTTATGTAGTTTGCACTTTGCCTGTATTATTACTATTATCATTATTAATCGACTCATCTTTGCCTTATTCTTTTTATTTTCCTACTCAAATGATGTTGGATCTGTGTTGTTGTTGGGGACAAGTGTTGTAAATTAGCTTTAGCTACAAAAACTACAATGCATACAATGGATACAGTGACGTGCTGTCAGGGGAGGCAAGTGAGGCAGTGCGTCACCTGCCACCAGGTGTCTTAACCATGGGATGTTCCAAAACAAAGTAATAAAAGAAAATAAGTTTTAATATTTCTCTTTTGGTTTATGCTTTCTGTATGATTTTGGTGTGGTTCTTGTATATTTTGATCATTTTCATGGTCAAAATCACGGAAATTCCATGTTTCCTGATTAAAACAATGCAGCAGATGAGAAGTGAAGCAGACACAGGCGGTGCCTCCACGGCTACACACAGTGTGTATTGGGCGTGCGTGCGAGTGGGCGCAGGCTTGTTGCCACGTGGAAAAGGCAGGTCTTGAGGCAGCAGGTACCTCTGCCTCAAGGTAGGGGGCGATATATTGTCAACTTGCAGTTCAAAGCCTCAGCAGTACTCTGACTCGCCACACTGGGAGAAGTGGGGGCGCTCAAGCCAGCAGACACAGGTCTCTCCAGCGGAAGCCAGCTTTTATTTTTTATTTTATATTTTTTTAAAGTGTATTTATAACAAACATGGCATTTTTATTTGAGTAAGCCAGCGTTTGTGGGTGTTTTTTGTCAGATGCAAAAATATTATTTAAATTATTGGAATGAAATTGAATTAAATGAATGTTTCTGCCAATATGGAGGATTATATACTGCATCCAAGATTAAATACTTCTCTAAACTGGACTTTAAGACAAAATGAATGTTGTTATACAAAGTACGTTTTCATGGAGGATAGCTATTGCTGCTTTAGATACAAATACAGAAAGGTAAGATACACTCACAATACTTGATTTATTTTGTTAAAAGCAAATGGGACCAAAAAGTATTTAATAACTTTATCAAATAGTTTTTGGACCCATTTATCATATCATATTATGATACCGTTTTTATGAAAGCTAATAACTCCCTTTTTTCCCTGTAACTAATGTGCAACCTATCAACAATGACTAGAGCTGCACATATGACTTTACGTAAAAAAATTAAAAAAAAAGTATGTACGCCTCACCTGGTGTTTAGTTCACCGCACGTCACTGATTGGATAACTGTTTCCGATGTCTATGTTTCTGTATCTGTCCCTATTTCAAATAAACCTCTATATATATATACAGTGACATGTACATTATATTGACATGCTGCCTGCACGTACACAGACCCCTGGGAATATTATTAAAGAGCGAATTCACGCCTGTGCTGCTAAAATTATATAGTGTTCAGCAACATGGTGAGATATTACATGTGCAGTGAAGTGCACATTATTTCTAAAATTAAAACACACCAATGAGCCAAGGAAACCCTTTTGCTTGTTTAAGTGCCTATATAAAGTGCACGGATGTGAGTGTACCTCTGCAAAACTCGTGGAATTACAAAGCCTTTAATCATGGATATAGTGGTATAGTACATGTGTAAAGAAGTGTATATTGTCTTTAACATCAGTACACACCACAAGGAGGACGCTACATTGTTTTGTTTTTTTTTAGTTGCTTGGCGGCTTTTGCACGCGTGCAAAAATGGACGCAAGACACGCAAGTTAACTTCATGATTTGTCCTTAAATAAGGACTAAAAACATAAAATAATGTTGCATGTTTCTTATGATACCCAGCAAAAAATCTTGCTTGTCAAAATTGCCAGGTGGAGGTTCCACAGCGATCGTATCCCAAACAGCTGACTGTCATTAGCGCCGGCGGGAGTGTCTCAAAGTCCATGTTGATGTCTTTTTTAATAATGTTGAGTGAAAAAAGCAGCATGTTTACGTTCAAACATACAGTAAGTCCTATCATAATGTGTTTAAAGGCAGCAAGGTAGTGTTGTTGAGACAAAAGTATGCGTCTGCGTGTGGACAAGAGGCCTTGACTAAGTATCTGTGTTCTCTTTTAATGGATAAGCTTATATTTGTTTCAAATATTGTTTGTACTGTACCACTTTAAGATTTAATTAAATGAAAAGTGTAATACAAATAAAATATATTATGTATTATTTATTATTTCTGGCAGGGACTGTGGCATCCTACTCTGATCAGCGGTCCTCAACGCACCGTAAAAACACCTGCGTCTTGTATTCCTCTAAGTGTAGAACGATTAATATAAGAAAGCACATATTGTAGGTTCAATGTGCACAATTGGATATCTTTGTTGCTCAGACAGCAATGTTTTTGTATACGTTTGGATTGGGGTATGTCGCTTCTTAATGGGGAAATGTGTTAATGTTGCTTGTTTTCATGTTAGCATTTAAGCAAACAGTCTGTGAGTTTATCACCGTTTTTCGAAAACTTAAATTCAAAACAGTAATACGGAAATGTTCCCGCAGTTATCATTAATACGGTTTATTGTTACATCCCTAGCATGTATCGAAACAAAAAGTAGCGTTTATGTTTGTGATTCCGTTGTATTATTCCCTAGGGTAAGTGCAGCTTTATTACTGACCCATTAGCATATTGTACAAAACCCAAAACCAGTGAAGTTGGCACGTAGTGCAATTCGTAATTAAAAACAGAATACGATGATTTCAAATCTTTTTCAACTTATATTAGGTTGAATAGACTGCTAAGACAAGATATTTACTGTTCAAACTGAGAAACATTTTTTTTTTTGCAAGTAATCATTAATTTAGAATTTAATGGCAGCAACATATTGCAAAAAAAAAATGTCACATGGGTATTTTTACCACTGGGTTACATGGCCTTTCCTTTTAACAACACTCAGTAAACGTTTGGGAACTGAGGAGACCAATTAATACACCCCCATACCATTACAGACCCTGGTTTTTGAACTTTGTGCCGATAGTTTCCCCCAAAAATTTGAAGTGTGGATTTGTCAGACCACAGAACACTTTTCCACTTTGCATCAATTAATTTTAGATGAGGCTGGCGGTGTTTCTGGGTGTTGTTGATAAATGGCTTTCGCTTTGCACTTACAGATGTAGCGATGAACTGTAATTACTGACAGAGGTTTTCTGAAGTGTCCCTGAGCCCATGTAGTGATTTCCTTTACACAGTGATGTCGCTTTTTGATGCAGTAACACCTGAGGGATTGAAGGTCCATAAAATCATTGCCTACATGCAGTGATTTCTCCAGTCTCTGAACCTTTTGATGATATTACAGACCTTAGATCAGGGGTAGGGAACCTATGGCTCTAGAGCCAGATGTGGCTCTTTTGATGACTGCATCTGGATCTCGGGTAAATCTGAGCTGACATTGCTTAACACGATAAGTAATGAATAATTCCACTTGTAATCACAGTGTTAAAAATAACGTTCAAAATATAAAACATTCTCATGCATTTTTATGTTCAAGAAGTTGCGTTAATGGTAAGTAGTAATTTTTTTATTATTGGTTAGTGTAGGGCTTGCCCTCCTAGGGGTTCTTCAGACCACCAAGAGCCTGTTTTAGGGTTACAATATTGTTTTATTTTATTTTTCTCTCAGTTGCTTTCCAGCAATTGTCTTTTTCTCTTTCGTCCTCACTCGCGCTCTGGCTCCAGCCGTCTCTCCTCCTGGCTGCTGCTTATAGCAGAGCGACAGGTGATTAGATAACAAGGCCCAGATGGGCCTTCTACGCACCTGTCGCTGATTTCGATGCCGGTCCTGGCAACATCCCGCCTTGCTGCAGGCCCGCAGGCCACGTCCCCTCCACAGTTAACTTCAGAATAACAATGTTATTACAAAGAATAAGAGACCTATTATACTCTGGAAATGTTGGTCTTACTTAAAAATGCACACGTTTAGTTGTGTTTAGTGTTAAAAAAAAAAAGATTATATGGCTCTTAAGGAAATACATTTTAAAATATTTGGCTTCATGGCTCTCTCAGACAAAAAGGTTCCCGACCCCTGCCTTAGATGGTGAAATCCATCTGATTTGCATGTTAATAAGCAATTCCTTGCAATAGCTGGTTGTGAAACGTTGTTCAAAACTATTCGACAACTTGTTCACTCATTTTTTCACAAAGTGGTGACCCTCGCCTCATCCTTGTTTGTGAATGTATGAGCATTTCACGGAAGCTGCTTTTATACCCAATCATGGCACCCACCCGTTCCCAATTAGCCTGTTCACCTGTGGGATGTTCCAAATAAATGTTTGATGAGCGTTCCTCAACATTCTCAGTCTTTTTTGCCACTTGTGCTAGCTTTTTTGAAACATGTTGCAGGCATCAAACTCCAAAGGAGCTAATATTTGCAAAAAATAACATTTTCCAGTTCGAACGTTAAGTATCTTGTCATTGCAGTCTATTCAATTGAAAATAGTGTAGCGGTTGATTTAAGGACATAATTCACCACACCTGTTTACTTGACTTTGTCGTCATTATTCAATGTCATTGTTCTATTGTGCACATCTTGTGTAGCATTCATACATGCAGTTAAGAGTGAGTAATTCGGTGCGAACCCTGTAAGTGACTGTCAGGAGATTTACCCAAAGGTGGGGATTGGATTTTGAGTCGCTTGATGTTAGGAATCATTCATTGTGGTCTTGGATGGAATAAACAGTGCACAAATTTTTTGTGTCAAACGATACTTCAAGTTGTCTTGCTTCCGCGTTACAAGCCCAACAATAGATTGAAAAGGATTTGCAAATCATTGTAATCTGTTTTGTATTTACACAACGTGCCAACTTCACTGGTTTTGGGTTTTGCACAATGGTTCGGTGTTAGAATTTTAATGAACAAAATTGATCAAAGTGCCTTCGCGTTATTTATCTGTACGGGGCCCTCAGTAAAGAAAGGTTGCACACCCTGTACAAATGTAAAAATTCACTTGTTGAAGCAGTTTACAGTAAAACAATACGGTAACACTTTAGTATGGGGAACTTATTCACTATTAATTAGTTGCTTATTAAAGAAAGAAAGACTTAATTTAGAGTTATTTGGACACTAGGTGTACATATAAGGGTTAGGGTTACTAATAAGCAATAGTTATTGAGGGAAGACTCTTAGTTAATGGCTTACTGGTTGTATAATAAGGCCATGCAGAATGAGGCATTAATAAGTACTTAATGACTAATTAAGAGCCAATATGTTACTAATTTGCATGTTAATAAGCAGCAAATTAATGGTGAATATGTTTCCCATACTAAAGTGTTACCAAAGTTACATAAATACTGTAAGCATTCATTTTATTTATTTTTTTTGCAAAGCTGCATAGTTGTTTTTCTACTTTTTCAGCAGATAAAGTAACATTTATGGTTATGCAGACGGTGAGTTAATATGCAAGTGTACAATTTCCTGCTGATTATTAAATCATCATAAATGGACAAAAAAAATATGCATTTTTTGCAGACCAGACCATTGCAACTGTCTGTGCAATTTGTTCCCATAGATTTGGTCACCACAGGGGGATGGGGGAATTAACACTGGAAGAAGACAGAAGACGTGAGAGGCTGGTGAGACGGTGAGATGCGGGGTCAAAAAAACTAAATGAATAAAAGAGGGAAGATCGCAGCCACATATAGCAGAGAACCAAACCACCGCAGACGGACAGACAGACACACACGCAGGAGTGCTGTACTTACAATCATCTGTGGAGGGAGAGCGGTGGGAGCAGGATGTAATAGTAATCACAACAACCAGAAAAAAGGGTCAGTCAAGCTGCAAAGAGCCCCACATCAATCACACAAAAAATTGAAAAAAATCTGTCTTTGGAAGTGGATGGAACCAATTGACTCCCGTCTATTGTCTGCACTAGAAAAACCAGCAATGTACAGGTTCTTACCCTCTTATCACTGATATGAGGCTCTTCCATTGATATCCAAACACAAAAAGAGCACACATATATAAAAGAAAACAACGACAAAAATCACAGTCTGCTCTCCAAAATGTACGCTACTTTTTTGGTGGGGAATAGAGGCCACATCCTTTCGGGAGAAAACTTGCAGACATATTGGAGAGCAGGCCTGAGCTGGCGTAATGATGTGATGTACTTTGGAATATAATGTGTGCAACACACTCAGGACGCCTTTGTTCCTCCTTTCTGCAGATTCTGACCCCCGGCTTTCTTTCATTCGATGCCAACTTAGCAGGTGGAGATGTGTGTGCGTGCGTGTGCATGTGTGGACTCCTGGCATCCTTCTATAGGTTTCATGTTTATTTTGAACAAAACACCCTTTGGATGTTGTTGCATGACTGAAGTTTGCAACTGACAAAGTGGCTTAGGCCATGTCTACACTAAGTCCTTTAAAACCCTGTAAACGAATAATTATTTAGCCACACAAAACCAGCGTTTAAGGTTCCCCTCCTCGGACACATTTTTACACGGGTAGGTCAGCCTTGTAATTCTTCAATCTCCAGCACTTAGCTTTGTATGGACTCATTGATCCTTTGATCATTGATCGTTTACAAAGTGAGTTCGGCGAGGAAGTGTCGCCAGAAAGACCGCGCCCTACACAGGAAGTGACATCAGAAAGAACGAGCCACAGCCAGCTTCATAATAAAGCGTTTTTTGTAGCTCGGCATGCCCGTGTTTCTCCTTCTTTTACATGTACAGACCCTTGTGGAAATCACACATGAATACCTTAAGACAGTGGTTCTCAAATGGGGGTACGCGTAGCCCTGGGGGTACTTGAAGGTATGCCAAGGCGTACGTGTGATTTTTTTAAAATATGCTAAAAATAGCAACAATTCAAATATTCTTTATAAATATATTTATTGAATAATACTTCAACAAAATATGAATGTAAGTTCATAAACTGTGAAGAGAAATGCAACAATTCAGTGTTGACAGCCAGATTTTTTTGTGGACATGTTGCATAAATACTGATGTTAAAGATTTCTTGTTTTGTTAAAGAAATGTCTAGAATTAAGTTCATTACAATCCCCAAAGAGGGCACTTTAAGTTGATGATTAACTCTATATGTAGAAATCTTTATTTATAATTGAATCAGTTGTTTATTTTTCGACAAGTTTTTAGTTATTTTTATATCTTTTTTTCCAAATAGTTCAAAAAAGACCTCTACAAATGAGCAATATTCTGCACTGTTATACAATTTAATAAATCAGAAACTGATGACATAGTGCTGTATTTTACTTCTTTAGCTCTTTTTTTCAACCAAAAATGATTTGCTCTGATTAGGGGGTACTTGAATTTAAAAAATGTTCACAGGGGGTACATCACTGAAAAAAGGTTGAGAACCACTGCCTTAAGAGAAAGCGATCGCAGCTATTTGGGATACGACACTTCTCAGACGGCAAGAGAACTTTCCAATGTCCGGCCGGGTCAGCTGTGTTTCTACTTAGCAAAAAACTTTGTCCATTTGTCGAAGGAGAGACAACGAGAATGCGAGCTTCATTGGATGCGATAAAAAAGGTAGCGCGTGCTTTGTATTACATGGCCGTCGAAGAAAACGGCGAATGATTTTGGACTGGCAAAGCAGACTATCAATTATTGTCCGCCATGTATGTCAAGCGATTACTCAACGTCTAAATAAAGTCACCAAAAACAAACGGACAATGTAGGTGAAAGCGAATCCTGATGGCTTCATCTGGCCAGGATCTTCAGCTCTCACTAGATCTGTTCGCAGCAGAGAGTGAAGCGACTGGGAAGAGAATCAGCACCTCCAATTCCGAGTCCATAGTTCTCGCTCGGAAAAGGGTGGAGTGCCATCTCCGGGTGGGGGAGGAGACCCTGCCCCAAGTGGAGGAGTTCAAGTACCTAGGAGTCTTGTTCATCAGTGAGGGAAGAGTGGATCGTGAGATCGACAGTCGGATCAGTGTGGCGTCTTAAGTAATACGGACTCTCAATTTACAGGTCGATCTACATTCCCATCCTCACCTATGGTCACGAGCTTTGGGTTATGACCGAAAGGACAAGATCACGGAAACAAGCGGCAGAAATTAGTTTCCTCCGGCGGGTGGCGGGGGCTCTCCCTTAAAGATAGGGTGAGAAACTCTGTCATCCGGGGGGGCTCAAAGTAAAGCCGCTGCTCCTCCACATCGAGAGGAGCCAGATGAGGTGGTTCGGGCATCTGGTCAGGATGGCCAGAAAGGTGTTTAGGGCACGTCCAACTGGTAGGAGGCAACGGGGAAGACCCAGGACACGTTGGGAAGACTATGTCTCCCGGCTGGCCTGGGAACCCCTCAGGATCCCTCGGGAACAGCGGGTGGCTGGAGAGAGGAAAATCTGGGCTGCTGCCCCCGCGACCCGACCTCGGATAAGCGGAAGAAGATGGATGGATGGCAAAAGAGAGGAGTTTCCTGACCAGATATCTAAATCCCTAGTTTGATGGATGTAAAATGTTCTTTATCTCATTGTTTGTGTCTAATAAAGATTTGATTAATTAATGATGGCTCAGGTGTGATTCACTACAGTAGGGCCCCACAGCACACTGGATTCCAGTTGATTGAAATACTACAACGCTGGATATTGTTCAGATAAATTACATTTAAGAACTTGCACACAAAGCAACACTGGAGATTATGACGTGCGCATTTTCCGCGCATGCGTACTAGGTCGCGTTGCGCTGACGGACGGAGGGGGGCTGGGGGTCTTGAACGGTGGCATTGTTGTGTGTGGACACGGATAAGGTTAGGTGTGATTTACCCTGGATAACCTTATCCGGCTTAGTGTAAACGGGGCCTTAGTCCTCCTATTGTATGCTCTTGTTTATGTGTGCCTGGATCCACGCACACTCACCGTTTGGTCTGTAAGTGGCGGCAGAACGATGGTCTTCTCCATGGTGTTCATCACCAGCTTCCACAACTCCTTCAACACACGCTTCAGCACCGTTTTCTCACAGATCTTTGCAAACAGAGTCAGGCTGACAGAAAAAAACAAGAACTTATATTAATAACATTCTTTTTTTTTCTTATTTCATTTATTTCAGGCAATGACATTAAAAAATACAAGGTAGACAACACTTAGTAATATAAATTAATATAATGCAAAAGGTATGTACAGTATGTAAGCATGATGGTCCAGTTTTGCCTGAAAGAGAGTGGGAAGAAGATACTTTATTTAATCCCCCCCACCCAGTTCTCCATTCAGTGATTAATACATTGAGTTTCACTGTTACTTTGTTTAAGGATTATAATACAAATGTTGTATCATGTAGGAAGAATGAACTTACCAACAATGGTAATAGACAAAATACCAACAATGGTAACAGACAAAATACCGACAATGTTAACAGACAAAATACCAACAATGTTAACAGACAAAATACCAACAACGGTAATAGACAAAATACCAACAATGGTAATAGACAAAATACCAACAATGGTTATAGACAAAATACCAACAATGGTAACAGACAAAATACCAACAATGTTAACAGACAAAATACCAACAATGGTAATAGACAAAATACCAACGATGATAATAGACAAAATACCAACAATGGTAACAGACAAAATACCAACAATGGTAACAGACAAAATACCAACAATGGTAATAGACAAAATACCAACAGTGGTTATAGACAAAATACCAACAATGGTAACAGACAAAATACCAACAATGGTAATAGACAAAATACCAACGATGATAATAGACAAAACACCAACTATGGTAATAGACAAAATACCAACAGTGGTAATAGACAAAATACCAACAGTGGTAATAGACGAAATACCAACAATGGTAATCGACAAAATACCAACAATGGTAATCGACAAAATACCAACAATGGTAATCGACAAAATACCAACAATGGTAATCGACAAAATACCAACAATGTTAACAGACAAAATACCAACAATGGTAACAGACAAAATACCAACAGTGGTAATAAACAAAATACCAACAATGGTAATAGACAAAATACCAACGATGATAATAGACAAAATACCAACAGTGGTAATAGACAAAATACCAACAGTGGTAATAGACGAAATAACAACAATGGTAATCGACAAAATACCAACAATGGTAATCGACAAAATACCAACAATGGTAATAGACAAAATACCAACAATGGTAATAGACAAAATACCAACAATGGTAACAGACAAAATACCAACAGTGGTAATAGACAAAATACCAACAATGGTAATAGACACAATGCCAACAATGGTAATAGACAAAATGCCAACAATGGTAATAAACAAAATACCAACAATGGTAATAGACAAAATACCAACAATGGTAACAGACAAAATACCAACAGTGGTAATAAACAAAATACCAACAATGGTAATAAACAAAATACCAACAATGGTAATAGACAAAATACCAACAATGGTAATAGACTAAATACCAACAATGGTAATAGACTAAATACCAACAATGGTAATAGACAAAATACCAACAATGGTAATAGACAAAATACCAACAATGATAATAGACAAAACACCAACTATGGTAATAGACAAAATACCAACAGTGGTAATAGACAAAATACCAACAGTGGTAATAGACGAAATACCAACAATGGTAATCGACAAAATACCAACAATGGTAATAGACAAAATGCCAACAATGGTAATAAACAAAATACCAACAATGGTAATAGACAAAATACCAACAATGGTAATAGACAAAATACCAACAGTGGTAATAAACAAAATACCAACAATGGTAATAAACAAAATACCAACAATGGTAATAGACAAAATACCAACAATGTTAACAGACAAAATACCAACAATGGTAACAGACAAAATGCCAGCATTGGTAATAAACAAAATACCAACAATGGTAATAGACAAAATACCAACGATGATAATAGACAAAATACCAACAGTGGTAATAGACAAAATACCAACAGTGGTAATAGACAAAATACCAACAATGGTAATAGACACAATGCCAACAATGGTAATAGACAAAATACCAACAATGGTAATAGACTAAATACCAACAATGGTAATGGACTAAATACCAACAATGGTAATAGACAAAATACCAACAATGGTAATAGACAAAATACCAACAATGATAATAGACAAAACACCAACTATGGTAATAGACAAAATACCAACAGTGGTAATAGACAAAATACCAACAGTGGTAATAGACGAAATACCAACAATGGTAATCGACAAAATACCAACAATGGTAATCGACAAAATACCAACAATGTTAACAGACAAAATATCAACAATGGTAACAGACAAAATACCAACAGTGGTAATAAACAAAATACCAACAATGGTAATAGACAAAATACCAACGATAATAATAGACAAAATACCAACAGTGGTAATAGACAAAATACCAACAGTGGTAATAGACAAAATACCAACAGTGGTAATAGACGAAATACCAACAATGGTAATCGACAAAATACCAACAATGGTAATCGACAAAATACCAACAATGGTAATAGACGAAATACCAACAATGGTAATCGACAAAATACCAACAATGGTAATAGACAAAATGCCAACAATGGTAATAAACAAAATACCAACAATGGTAATAGACAAAATACCAACAATGGTAATAGACAAAATACCAACAGTGGTAATAAACAAAATACCAACAATGGTAATAAACAAAATACCAACAATGGTAATAGACAAAATACCAACAATGTTAACAGACAAAATACCAACAATGGTAACAGACAAAATGCCAGCATTGGTAATAAACAAAATACCAACAATGGTAATAGACAAAATACCAACGATGATAATAGACAAAATACCAACAGTGGTAATTGACAAAATACCAACAGTGGTAATAGACGAAATACCAACAATGGTAATCGACAAAATACCAACAATGGTAATCGACAAAATACCAACAATGGTAATAGACAAAATACCAACAATGGTAGCAGACAAAATACCAACAGTGGTAATAGACAAAATACCAACAATGGTAATAGACACAATGCCAACAATGGTAATAGACAAAATACCAACAATGGTAATAGACTAAATACCAACAATGGTAATGGACTAAATACCAACAATGGTAATAGACAAAATACCAACAATGATAATAGACAAAACACCAACTATGGTAATAGACAAAATACCAACAGTGGTAATAGACAAAATACCAACAGTGGTAATAGACGAAATACCAACAATGGTAATCGACAAAATACCAACAATGGTAATCGACAAAATACCAACAATGTTAACAGACAAAATATCAACAATGGTAACAGACAAAATACCAACAGTGGTAATAAACAAAATACCAACAATGGTAATAGACAAAATACCAACGATAATAATAGACAAAATACCAACAGTGGTAATAGACAAAATACCAACAGTGGTAATAGACAAAATACCAACAGTGGTAATAGACGAAATACCAACAATGGTAATCGACAAAATACCAACAATGGTAATCGACAAAATACCAACAATGGTAATAGACAAAATACCAACAATGGTAATAGACAAAATACCAACAATGGTAACAGACAAAATACCAACAGTGGTAATAAACAAAATACTAACAATGGTAATAAACAAAATACCAACAATGGTAATAGACAAAATACCAACAATGTTAACAGACAAAATACCAACAATGGTAACAGACAAAATACCAACAGTGGTAATAAACAAAATACCAACAATGGTAATAGACAAAATACCAACGATGATAATAGACAAAATACCAACAGTGGTAATAGACAAAATACCAACAGTGGTAATAGACGAAATACCAACAATGGTAATCGACAAAATACCAACAATGGTAATCGACAAAATACCAACAATGGTAATAGACAAAATACCAACAATGGTAACAGACAAAATACCAACAGTGGTAATAGACAAAATACCAACAATGGTAATAGACACAATGCCAACAATGGTAATAGACAAAATACCAACAATGGTAATAGACTAAATACCAACAATGGTAATAGACAAAATACCAACAATGGTAATGGACTAAATATCAACAATGGTAATAGACAAAATACCAACAATGGTAATAGACAAAATACCAACAATGGTAATCGACTAAATACCAACAATGGTAATAGACTAAATACCAACAATGGTAATAGACAAAATGCCAGCATTGGTAATAGACAAAATACCAACAATGGTAATAGACAAAATACCAACAATGGTAACAGACAAAATACCAACAGTGGTAATAGACAAAATACCAACAATGGTAATAGACACAATGCCAACAATGGTAATAGACAAAATACCAACAATGGTAATAGACTAAATACCAACAATGGTAATAGACAAAATACCAACAATGGTAATAGACTAAATATCAACAATGGTAATAGACAAAATACCAACAATGGTAATAGACAAAATACCAACAATGGTAATCGACTAAATACCAACAATGGTAATAGACTAAATACCAACAATGGTAATAGACAAAATGCCAGCATTGGTAATAGACAAAATGCCAACAATGGTAATAGACAAAATACCAACAATGGTAACAGACAAAATGCCAACAATGGTAATAGACAAAATACCAACAATGGTAATAGACTAAATATCAACAATGGTAATAGACAAAATACCAACAATGGTAATAGACAAAATACCAACAATGGTAATCGACTAAATACCAACAATGGTAATAGACTAAATACCAACAATGGTAATAGACAAAATGCCAGCATTGGTAATAGACAAAATGCCAACAATGGTAATAGACAAAATACCAACAATGGTAACAGACAAAATGCCAACAATGGTAATAGACAACATACCAACAATGGTAATAGACAAAATGCCAACAATGGTAATAGACAAAATACCAACAATGGTAACAGACAAAATGCCAACAATGGTAATAGACAACATACCAACAATGGTAATAGACAAAATGCCAACAATGGTAATAGACAACATACCAACAATGGTAAGGAAACATTGAGCACATGTTAACACTTTGAGACAGAGTATCAATCAATCAATCAATGTTTACTTATATAGCCCTAAATCACTAGTGTCTCAAAGGTACAACAGCAGGTCAAATTAAAGACCTTTATCTCCATATTTGAACCTCACCCGATGTCTGTATAATAGTTTAAATCGATTAATAGTTAGGAATTGCTTGTGTTGAAAGTCCAGTTTGTTCCATAATTTTACTCCGCATACTGACACAATAAAACTTTTACGTGTGGTTTGAGCTCCTGGCAACGAGAAATATCCAAAGCCTCTCAAAATATGAGCCTGCACTCGTCTTATAAAAAAACATAGTAGATTAAGTGGCAATAATTTGTTAAATGCTTTTTATAAGATTATTGAGGTGCTATATTTAACAAGATCATGAAATTTGAACAACTTTGATTGCATAAATTATGAGCAACATTATACGGAACTAGTGTTGTCCCAATACCAATATTTTAGTACCGGTACCAAAATGTATTTTGATAATTTTTTGGTACTTTTCTAAATAAGGGGGACCCCAAAAAATTGCATTATTGGCTTTATTTTAACAACAAATCTTACGGAACATTAAACATATGTTTCTTATTGCAAGTTTGTCCTTAAATAAAATAGTGAACATACAAGACAACTTGTCTTTTAGTAGTATATAAGCAAAGAAAAGCTCCTAATTAGTCTGCAGACATATCCAGTAACATATTGTGTCATTTATCATTCTGTTTTGTCAAAATTATGAGGGACAAACTTGAAAAAATTGTAAAAAAATGGTCATTAATCCACTTGTTCATTTACTGTTAATATCTGCTTACATTCTGTTTCAACATGTTCTATCTACACTTCTGTTAAAATGTAATAATCACCTATTCTTCTGTTTTTTGGATGCTTTAAATTAGTTTTGGATGATACCACAAATGTAGGTACTGATCCGATACCAAGTAGTTACAGTATCATACATTGGTCATATTCGAGTCATACCAAAGACTATAAAAATGGGACCCATTACCTCCCTGCTTGGCACTCAGCATAAAGGGTTAAGATTGGGGGTTAAATCACCAAAAATTATTCCCAATCACGGCCACTGCTGCTGCTCACTGCTCCCCTCGGGGATGGAATGAGGGGATGGGTTAAATGCAGAGGGTAATTCCACCACACTTAGTGTGTGTGTGTGACTATCAGTGGTACTTTAACTTTATATTCAAAGTCTTCATCTGTTCAGGGACATATTTCCTGAGTTTATAAACATAATATGAATTTTAAAATGATAGAAAATATCGATGTAATCATAGTAGTATCGACTAGCTACGCTATTGTACTTAGTATCATTACAGTGGATGTTAAGTCAAGATCCACCAATGGGGTTTGTTTACATTTTGATGCCGGTGGGCTACGATGTGTAGTGAAGCATGTTAAGCTATTCTTCGTCCTGCAGGGATGATACTTGTAAGAAACTTACTTTATTTGTCGCCATGGAGACTAGGATTAGTGATTTAGAAGTAACTAAAACACTGCAGAGTGCGAATGGATTTTAGCCGCTAGCTATCTAGCCATGTCTTAAAGCACCTCTTCCTGAGGGCGTTTCAGTGTTATAACTTCACCTTTATCGTTAGTTTTAAGGCCAAAATGCATCCATTCTCCTTTATAGTATAGCACATTACTCCTGTTTTAGCCTCCCTCCACAGGCTGCCTGTGTCTTTTAGAGTCCATTTTAAAATGATCTTACTTGTTTTTAAATCCTTACATGGTCTTGCCCCACCTTACCTCTCCGAGCTGCTCCGCCTCTATGCCCCCACCCGATCCCTCAGGTCAGCTGATCAGCTGATCCTGGAAGTCTTCAAATCAAAGCGCAAGCTCAGAGGGGACCGAGCCTTCTCTGTTGCGGGTCCCAAACTCTGGAAAAGGCCCCTTTTTTGGCTATTTTCAAGACCCTTCTTAAAACCCATTTTTATTCACTGGCTTTTAACCCAGCATGATACTTTAAACTGTTTTTAACTTTTAACTGTTTTAACTGTTTTTAACTGCTTTTTATGTAACACATTGTTCTTAGAGTAATTTGTATTTGCTATTTCAATGTGTTTTTGACTTCTGTTTTAAATGTTATTTTTTTGAGTTGGTCCTTTGCCTTTATTTCTTTGTGGTGTACAGCCCTTTGTTCTTTAACTGTGGTTGTTTTTAAAGGGCTTTATAAATAAAGTTGGTATGGTATGGTACCGTTTTGATTCATTAGTACCGCGATACTACACTGCTACACTGTACAACCCTGCATGGAACTGTACTGACATTGTAAATCGACTCACTTGCTGTCCAGGAACTCCATGATGGGTTGCAGGACGTTGTCAGCATCCTGTGCCACGCTACTGGCATTCCCGACATTTGACGTTCCTTTTACCTGAGCTAAGATGTCTCCCATTTGCTTCACGTTCTCCTCAATGTGAGGTTGGAAACTACAAACAGATAAAATCAAATCAGATGTGACGTGTTTAACTAACATAGACATGTACAAAACCCCAAACCAGTGAAGTTGGCACTAGGTGTAATGAGTAAATAAAAACAGAATACAATGATTTGCAAGTCCTTTTCAACTTATATTCAATTGAATAGACTGCAAAGACAATATATTTAATGTACGAACTGAGAATTTTTAATTTTTTTATGCAAATAATCAACTTAGAATTAAATGGCAGCAACACGTTGCAAAAAAGTTGGCCTTTCCTTTTAACAACACTCTGTAAACGTTTGGGAATTGTGGACACCAATTTTTGAAGCTTTTCAGGTGGAATTCTTTCTCATTCTTGCTTGAAGTACTGCTTAAGTTCCACAGTCCAGGGTCTCCGCTGTGGTATTTTAGGCTTCATATTGCGCCACACATTTTCAACGAGAGACAGGTCTGGACTACAGGCAGGCCAGTCTAGTAGCCTCACTTTTTTACTATGAAGCCAGGCTAATGTAACACATGGCTTGGAATTGTCTTGCTGAAATAAACAGGTGCGTCCATGATAACGTTGTTTGGATGGCAACATTTGTTGCTCCAAAACCTGTATGTACCTTTCAGCATTGATGGTGCCTTCACAGATTTGTAAATTGCCCATACCTTCGGCACTAATACACCCCCATACCATCAAAGATGCTGGCTTTTGAATTTTTCGAAGGATTCTTTTCCTCTTTGGTCCGGAGGACACGACGTCCACAGTTTCCCAAAAAATTTGAAATGTGGACTCGTTAGACCACAGAACACTTTTCCACCTTGCATCAGTTCATCTCAGATGAGCTCGGGCCCAGCGTAGCCGGCGACGTTTCTGGGTGTTGTTGATAAATGGCTTTCGCTTTGCATAGTAGAGTTTTAACTTGCACATACAGATGTAGCGACCAACTGTAGTTACTGACTGTGGTTGTGGTTTAGCCCATGTGGTGATATTATTTAGACACTGATTTTGCATTTTGATGCAGTACTGCCTAGGGGATTGAAGGTCTGTAATATCATCGCTTATGTGCAGCGATTTCTCCAGACTCTCTGAACCTTTTGATTATATTACGGACCGTATATGGTGAAATCCTTAAATTCCTTGCAATAGCTCGTCGAGAAATGTTGTTCTTAAACTGTTCGACAACTTGCTCATGCATTTGTCCACAAAGTGGTGACCCTCGCCCCATCCTTGTTTGTGAACGACTGAGCATTTCATGGAAGCTTCTTTTATACCCAATCATGGCACCCACCTGTTCCCAATTAGCCTGTCCCCCGTGTTTGATTAACATTCCTTAATTTTTTCAGGCTTTTTTGCCACCTGTGCAGCTTTTTTGGAATAGAGTAGAATAGCATATATCCTTGTTATTGTACAACGAAATTGCAAGCCAACTAATTTATTGCAAATTCATAACAACACATAAAAACACAAGAACATGGTACTTTTGAAACATGTTGCAGGCATCAATTCATCAAAAAATAACGTTTTCCAGTTTGAACGTTAAGTATCTTGTCTTTGCGGTCTATTCAATTGAATATAGGTTGAAAAGGATTTGCAAATCATCGTATTCTGTTTTTGTTTCACCATTTACACAAGTAGTGTAAATGGTAAAAACCCCGGCCAAGTCATACCGAATACTTTCTGTGCTTAGGGAGTGCAAATAATATGACCAAAATCATGCTGTTTAGCATTTGCAAAAGTAATATACCCATCAGGATTGTTATTGATGATACACTAATAAAATATGTTCAACAAAATTCATTCTTAGGAGCGGTAATAGATAAAAAAATATCTCATGGAAGCCTCATATAAATTACCTGAGGACAGAATTTGCTAAATGTGTTGGAATGATGAGAAGATCACGTCATTTATTGAACACCAATGCTCTGCTGTTATTGTATCATTCATTTATTATGTCGTATTTCAACTATTGTGTTGTAGTCTGGGGAAATTGTTATAAATCCCATCTACAGTCTTTAGTTACACTGCAGAAAAAGGCCATTAGGATTGTGTCCAATGTTCACTATCGACATATTCATAGAGTTAAAGCAACTTAAAAAAAACTGCTCAAATGATGTTTAGGGCATTCCAAAACTCTCAACCATCCAATATACAGAACCCATTCAAGGGTAGAGATGCTCACCATAGTTACAGTCTAAGAAGAAACAACAAATTATATTTGCCTAAATTTAGAACAACTTTAAAATCAATGTGCATTTCAGTGCGTGGAATCAGTCTGTGGAACAACTTAGGGCATTGGCTCTCAAATGGGGGTACGCGTACACCTTGGCATACTTGAAGGTTTGCCAAGGTGTACGTGAGATTTTTTTAAATATTCTAAAAATAGCAACAATTCCAAAAACCTTTATTAATAGATTTAATGAATAATACTTCCACAAAATATGAATGTAAGTTCATAAACTGTGAAAAGAAATGCAACAATGCAATATTTAGTGTTGACAGCTAGATTTTTTGTGGACATGTTCCATAAGTTTTGATGTTAAAGATTTCTTTTTTTGTGGAGAAATTTTTAGAATGAAGTTCATGAATCCAGATGGATCTCTATTACAATCCCCAAAGAAGGCACTTTAAGTTGATGATTACTTCTATGTGTAGAAATCTTTATTTATAATTGAATCACTTGTTTATTTTTCAACAAGTTTTTAGTTATTTAAATATCTTTTTTTCCAAATAGTTCAAGAAAGACCACTACAAATGAGCAATATTTGGCAGTGGTATACAATTTATTAAATCAGAAACTGATGACATAGTGCTGTATTTTACTTCTTTATCTCTTTTTTTCAAACAAAAACGATTTGCTCTGATTAGGTGGTACTTGAATTAAAAAAATGTTATATCACTGAATATCACTGCAAAAAGGTTGAGAACCACTGACTTAGGGGACAAGTTAAAAACGTCTTCTAACAGGATTCTATTTAAAACACTGTTTAAAAAAAATTAAGTATTGAAGAATTACGAGGAGGAAAGAGAGTGATTCCCTTAGCACAGAATGGTGAGCGAGAGGTGTTTGGGCCTGTGTGTGTGTTTTGTCTCGTCTTGTCTTGTCTCATACAACAGTGGGACTATTGTCTTGTTAGTGTACAGGTGTTGTTCTTGTTTGTATGGTATTATTCTTGTAATATATTGTTTATGTTAAATGTGGAATGAGTGTGAGGGGTTGGGATATTGTAAGCATCTGCTTCATCCATGCTTGCCAACTCTCCCGGATATTCCGGGAGACTCCCGAAATTCAGCGCCTCTCCCGAAAACCTCCCGGGACAAATTTTCTCCTGAAAATCTCGTGAAATTCAAGCAGAGCTGGAGGCCACGCCCCCCAACATTGAGTCAGACCTGACTCAATGTTGTGACCCTCTTAAACAGGAAAATACTACCATTTACTGTGCATAGAATAGAATGTAAATATATTCTACATTTAAGTGCAGTCAAGGAACATGCATTAGGGAGTCTGTTTTTCTGAAGCCCACAGTAAAGAGACGTAACTTCATCACGTCGCCTCGTTATTGACTCCAACCCCAATATATTACACCGTCGACGGGCAAAGTTAAGACATACGCTTGCAAGTTCCAGAATGATTGGAAACAAGAATTTCAGTTTATCCAGGAGAGTTCGAAGGGGAAGGGGTATGTTGCCTGTAAATTTTGTAGAACAGACTTCTCCATTGAGCACGGCGGCCGAACGGATATTCAGCCATGAACGGTCAGCGAAGCACAAAGCGTCCGCAGCGCAGCATCGTATGGCCCACCTCGCAAAATGGAGACCCGACGGTGTATCTTATGCTGAGACAAAGATGGCTATGCTGATAGCTGGAAGCAACATTCCGTTCACATTTGCGGAAGTCTACAACAAATCCGTGAAGGATGTTCCCAGATTCGGAGATCGCTCGCCAATACGCAAATGGAAGAACAAAAGTTACTCAAATAGTGAAAGGTAAGTGTTGTTGTTTTTTTAGTAACAAGCAAGCAGAGTACAGTTAGTAGAACAACTGTGTTTTTATTACTGTGTATGTGATAGGTGCCGTCGGAAATTCAACTATTTATTTTATTTATATATATAATAAAATAAATATATATAGCTAGAATTCACTGAAAGTCAAGTATTTCATACATATATATATGTATTTGTATTCATACATATATATGTATTTGTATACATATATATATATATGAAATACTCGAGTTGGTGAATTATACGCCACCCCTCTTAACCACGCCCCCCGCCCTAACAACGCCTCCACCCCACCCCCGACCACGCCCCCACCTCCCGAAATCGGAGTTCTCAAGGTTGGCAAGTATGGCTTCATCTAACCCCTTTTCAAGCCAAGACGTGAAAAAAAATGTGTTTTTGTACTGTGCAGGTTTGAAATAAATACTTCAATTTGATTGAATTCACTTGCAAACTTCACTGGTTTTGGGTTTTGTATGAGAATGTACTCGTCTCTCGGTGTGTACCTGACAGAAAAGATTCTGCTGAGGTCATCCATGACGTTGTTGAGTTTAACCTGCAAGTCTTTTAGTATGTCGCTGGCCTCCACACACAACTGAACATGCAAAAAGACACACAAAAATCCGATAAATCAGCAACAAGTCTTTCAATTGTCCAAATATTTCTGGTTTCAACTTCCAACAGGACGAGGATGAACTTACATCTTTCCCCCCCATTGCCTCAAACATCTTCTCCAGCTGAACCCTCAACTGTTGGATGTTGTTAATAAGGATGCAGGGCTGACGAAGAAGAGATGACGTCTCAATGATAAATAAATGGGTTGTACTTGTATGACACACAGCTTCGGAGTAAACCACTCACCACTTTCTCCATTGTGACGTAGTTGGCAAACAATTTGGAGATGATGTCAGCATATGCGAGAAGCACATTGCTGATGGTCTGGAAAAGGGCATTGGAAGAATTTGAACAAACTAAATAGGTGTTCTTCAAGGCCATTGAAGACACTTTTGAACTGTGCAGGACTCACCTTTGCAAACCGTTTCATATAGTGCCCTACGATCTGCGGGTCCGGACACTCGAGTTTCCGGATTATCTCAAAGCTCTGATTGAGCTGGGAAAACACGTCCACCACAGAACAGGAGAACAAGGCATGCTCGGACGTGACCTGGAACTGTGGGGTAGAAAGGGCAAATAAAGGCATTAGAAACTAAGAAATACCGTATTTCCTTGAATAGCCGCCGGGGCGCTAATCAATTTAAAACCTCTTCTCACTCCTGCGCTTAATCAAGGCATGCGGTAAAAGTAAGCAGGCGCCAATAATTTTAAAACCTCTTCTCACCCCTACGCTTACTAATGGCATGCAGTAAAAAATTGAGTGTGATAAAAAAAAAAAAAAAAAAAAAATTCTTCTGCGGCCCGGTGGTTGGGGACCACTGCTCTACAACATGTCCTCGCGCCCACCTTTACACCATGGGTGTTGGCATGGACTCTCATATGAGATTGCAATGCATACTTGGTCAACAGCCATACCTTTTACACTGATGGTTCTGATATAAACAACTTTAACACTCTTACTAATATGCGCCACATTCTGTGAACCCACACCAAACACATTTCTGGAGAACATCAGCTCTGTAACACATTATAAACGCAACATAACACTTACCCAGAATGCCATGCATCCATGACTCTTGGCTATATTATACAGGCGCCCCAACCCCGCCCACCTCAACCGACGCACGGAGAGGGGGGTGGGGGGTTGGTGCTAGCGGGGTGTATAATATAGTCAGGAAGAGTCATGGATGCAAAGGACTCTGGGTAAGGGTTATGTTGCGTTTAAAATGTGTTACAGAGCTGATGTTCTCCAGAAATGTGTTTGGTGTGGGTTCACAGAGTGTGGCGCATATTAGTAAGTGTGTTAAAGTTCTTTAATATTATAACCATCAGTTTGATCTGTATGGCTGTGGAACAAGACCCCTGGTTTACACATAGTAAATGCAAAAAATAACTCCTCCGCCATTTTGAAAAAGAAGACAGGGGAAGCGTCACAGGTGACGTCACGAATTTGACCCGGCAGTAAAAGTAAGCATGCGCTAATACATTTGGCGCGAGTAATTCAAGGCAGGCGCATATTACATGCCCGGCGGCAATTCAAGGAAATACGGTAAAAGAGAAGGAAAACAAATATGATCACTAAACATTAGGGTCAACTTTTTATGCATAGGACAAAACAAAAGTAGGGTCAAAACCTAAACTAGATAAAATAATGTAAGATATTTTAGTAATTGGATGCCACCCGAACGCCTCCCTAGGGAGGTGTTTAGGGCACGTCCAACCGGTAGGAGGCCACGGGGAAGACCCAGGACACGTTGGGAAGACTATGTCTCCCGGCTGGCCCCGGGAAGAGCTAGATGAAGTGGCTGGGGAGAGGGAAGTCTGGGTTTCCCTGCTTAGGCTGTTGCCCCCGCGACCCGACCTCGGATAAGCAGAAGATGATGGATGGATGGATGGATTTTAGTAATTGTCAAACTGTTGAATAATTGTTATAGTACAGACCTGGGTAGATTAAGGCCCGGGGAGATAAGAGTTAAAGTCCCAGCGATGGTCACACACACACTAGGTGTTATTTATCCTCTGCATTTGACCCATCCACGTGTTCATCCCCTGGAGGTGAGGGGAGCAGTGAGCAACAGCAGTGGCCACACTCAGGAATCATTTTTGGTGATTTAACCCCCAATTCCAACCTATGATGCCGAGTGCCAAGCAGGGAGTCAATGGGTCCCATTTTTATAGTCTTCGGTATGACTCAGCCGGGGTTTATACTCACGACCTTCCAGTGTCAGGGTAGACACTCTAACCAAAAGGCCACTGAGCAGCTTAAGCTTTTCAATCTGGCTCGCCAGACATTCCCAAATAATTTTTTCAGATCTTTAAGATGTAAACTGTAGCTGCCATCATGATCTGCAGCAATGTTTTCAAATTGCCGTAAGTCTTGAACTATACAAAGTATTTCAATGGTTGGAATTTTCGCTTTTGCATGGTATACTAGTTAATATTGGTAATCTAATTAGTTGCTATGGTAATGTAAGTCACAGCAGCTCAGACCAGGCACCAAGCAGTGTGGGTGGGGAGCGTTTCCACAGAGTGTTTCCAGAGTGGCCACCCTGAAATGCGGGTGTCAGGGACGACACGGAAGGAGATTTTTACAAGCAAGTTCTAAAGCTTAGTGATATATTAGATATATTAACCCTTCGCGTTCATATTTCGCAGTGCTTGTTGCATTTTTGTTGATTGTGAAATATATCGATCGAGAGGGGGTGTGACGTTCACATGTTAATACTCAGTGTTTTACCGTTCATAGTTAGTATTGTAAATCCCACATTATTTAATTTCATGTACATTCAGGCTGTCTCATTCAGTAAAAAAATGTAAAATTCCATTCCAGTTTTTTAAGGTGGTCTGTCATAATGTTTTTAGCATTCAATCAGACATTATTCTTAAAACCCATTTTTACTCACTGGCTTTTAACGCAGCATGAAACTGTTTAAACTTTTTTTTTACTGTTTTTTATCTAAAAAATGCTCTTAAAATAATTTGTATTTGCTTAATCCTGTGTGTGTTTTACCTCTTTTTTTAAATGTTATTTTTTAATCTGCCTTTTGCCTGTATTTCTTTTTGTAGTGTACAGCCCTTTGTTCTTCAACTGTGGTTGTTTTTAAAGGGCTTTAAAGGCCTACTGAAACCCACTACTACCGACCACGCAGTCCGATAGTTTATATATCAATGATGAAATATTAACATTGCAACACATGCCAATAAGGCTTTTTTAGTTTACTAAATTATAATTTAAAATTTCCCGGAGTTTCGTCTTGAAAACGTCGCGGAATGATGATGCGTAGACGTGACGTCACGGGCTGTAAGGAAATAGTTGTGCTGCACCGCTAGCGGCTAAAAGTCGTCTGCTTTAATCGCATAATTACACAGTATTTTGGACATCTGTGTTGCTGAATCTTTTGCAATTTGTTCATTTAATAATGGAGACTACAAAGAACAATGCTGTTGGTGGAAAGCGGTGGATTGCAGCTGTCTTTAGCACCAAGACACAGCCGGTGTTTCTTTGTTTGTTGTGAAGCAGAGCGGTCAAGCGAACATCTTTTCTCTACGTCAACCAGCATGTTTTTGGATGGGGAAATTGTGATATATATCTTACCGGAGAAATCATTTGATTATTCGTCGTCCTGCAGCAGCTGTTTAGAAGGCAGCTGTGAGCTTGGCTCCTCAGCTTCTCTCATCCGACCTCCAGGTATGTCGTTACAATCTTTAAAATCTCACTAAAACACTATTAAAACAATAAGCAGATAAGGGATCTTCCAGAATTATCTTAGTAAATGTGTCTAATTACATCTGAAACACTCACACTGCCGCCGCCCGGAGGTGTCGCTTTTTTTTTCCTTTTCTAGTCATTCACTATCAATATCATAATTCACAAATCTTTCATCCTCGCTCAAATTAATGGGGAAATTGTCGCTTTTTCGGTCCGAATTGCTCTTACTGCTGGTGGCTCTCATTATAAACAATGTGAATATGTGTGGAGCCCTTCAACTCGTGACATCACGCGCACATACTTCCGGTAAAGGCAGGGCTTTTCTATTAGCGACCAAAAGTTGCGAACTTTATCGTCGATGTTCTCTACTAAATCCTTTCAGCAAAAATATGGCAATATCGCGAAATGATCAAGTATGACACATAGAATGGACCTGCTATTTCCGTTTAAATAAGAAAATCTAATTTCAGTAGGCCTTTAATTAATAAAGTTGTTATGGTATTGTGAAGTTTCGTATTAGTGTTCCTCACAATCAGATACACCGGCCCCCGGACACATTTTTTTTCCTCTAAATTTGGCCGCCCCGAGTCAAAATAATTGCCTAGGCCTGGTATAGTAGATTCTTCAGCACTGGTATTCGCCAACATTGAGTACATTTGGGTCACAGGAGGGAATGTTGGGCAAAAGCTGTCCAATGCCAGGTAATTATTCAACCTGTATCCACTGACTGCTATTTAGTGTCTATTTCTGCTCAGGTGCCCCTCCGGGGTGTCAGGATAATGAGGTAAGAACTGTTTTCCTGCTGTGAAATCTCTGGGATGAGCTCTTTAATCCACAGCATTTCACAGTCTGGTAATAAGCAAACCCCCCTTCAAACAACTCTCGAACGCCGCCATTCGAAGGTTACGAGAAAACTACACATTGCTGTGTCTGTTCTATTAACGTTGAGGAGCCTTTGAAGAAGGCGAGAGAAAGGGTGGAGTAAATAGCTTAGAGCAGGGGTGTCCAAAGTGCGGCCCGTGGCCCATTTGCGACCCACAAGTCCTTTTTAATGGCCCCACGGCACATTGTAAAAATACTATAAAAAAAAACAACAAAAAAAACATAAAAAGTGTTATAAAAGAGCCAACAGGTGAAATATAACAACAAAATGTTGCAATGTTGACTCCAATAACACAAAGCTGCCATGCAGGCTGTTTCTTTCTTAAAATAATAATAATAAATCGAAATCAATGACATTATGAATTATTGACCTATTCAAGGCTCCAATAACGTCACATTAAATACTCCACTTTGAGATATTCTTTGGGGAAAATGTTGCATATTTTGTTTGCTATGTAAAAAAGTAAGCTGTTTTTTCTTGTTTGTTTTAAAAAGGGCCTAAAACAAACAAAAACATAAACAACAATAAAACTTATAATATGAAGTTGATCTGGAGGTTATTGTGTTGAATGTAAACAGTTAATAAAATGTATAATTTCTTTTTTAACACTTTAATGAGTAGGACCCAAAGGGTCCCCAATAATTGTTGTGTAACTTTTTTTTAAGTGTCATCGCTAAAAAAATAATAATAATAATGAATTAAAATCAATGTTATGAGTTATTGACCTTTTTAAGGCTCCAATTAATATATAATCTCAAATATTCCACTTCAAAATTTTATCGGGTGAAATTACATATTTTGTGTTTTTTTTCCATAAAAAAACAGGGTTTTCTTTGACATAAAGAGCATACAACTTAAATCTTTTGATAACGTTATATTGACAGATACTGTAGACCTAATGTTGATCTAGAGATTTAAACCTTGAATAATAATAAAAATAATAATACTGAATAATGACACATTTTTTATATTTTTTTGACCAAAACCCTTTAGGGTCCCCGGGATCAAGCCTGAGTGGAGGCCCAAATGTATAATTTTTGTACATATATTGTATTGTTTTTTAACAGAAAAAATATCAAAATGGCCCCCGCTTGCTTTGATTTTTCAGTGTGCGGCCCTCAGTGGAAAAAGTTTGGACACCCCTGGCTTAGAGAAAAGCACAAAAAAAACAACATAGTATTTCAGCATGAACAACAACTTGGCAATTCCAGGGCAATTAAGAGAAGGTTTATACCCCGTCTTTCTTGTCTCTCTCCAAAGCACCGTGCAGGAAGTCCCGAGATACTTCCTCGTTTTCATCCAGCCACTGAATCACGAAAGGCTCAAACCACCTATGGGGGGCGGGGACACATTTTTAGATTCGCCGCAAACATGCCGATCGCTATTGCTTGCAGACGGTAACTCACGCCGGATATTCAGGCACTCGGCTCTTGAAGAAAGGCAGGTCTTTGCAGTACTCGTTGTAAAGCCACTTGACCTTAAAGTGCAGGTTCATGTAATCGGCACTTTTGCACAAGCGGTTTTTCTCATGCTCTGAGGAAAGAAGAAAATCACAGCAGGCAGTGAATAATGGCTGGTGTATGTCGCCTTGCAAGTATGACAGATATATTAGCATAATGATGGATTCAAGAGGATGTTTGTAATATTTTCATTATTATAATAATGAAAATGTTGTTTCTCCATTCCGCTCACCTCACTAAACGTTATTAAAACTGACTTTTTGGGGTGTGCGCCTTGGAAAATTGACAGAGGATGACCTAAACAGTGTTCCCTCGCTATAACATGGTTCACTTTACACCGGGAGGCCACATGGAGAAAACTCTACTCCCAAGCTGGTAAAAAACACGGCACGATAAATTAAAAATAAAGTCAACTTCAGATTGTTTTGTTTAAAAATAGAACAAGCACATTCTGAAAATGTACAAATCATGTTTTTTTTTACACTTACATGTTGCGGTTAATAGTAGTCTATCTTTATTTGTCGTTTTCTGAATAAATTATGTGGTAATGTTCATCAGTCATCTAATTGGTGTTCATTTTCAATCTATCAAGATGAAAAAATATCAAAATCAAATTACAGTATGTTATGTTAAAGTACCAATGATTGTCACACACACACACTAGGTGTGGTGAAATGTGTCCTCTGCATTTGACCCATCACCCTTGATCACCCCCTGGGAGGTGAGGGGAGCAGTGAGCAGCAGCGGCACCGCGGCCGGGAATCATTTATGGTGATTTAACCCCCAATTCCAACCCTTAATGCTGAGTGCCAAACAGGGAGGTAATGGGTCCCCTTTTTTTTGTAGTCTTTGGTATGACTCGGCCGGGATTTGAACTCACAACCTACCGATCTCAGGGCGGATGTATGTAGTTTACTCATTTTCCTCGACTGGTGCACTGACATCATGTGGTTTATTTTTTTTTACATACCGTATTTTCTTGAATTGCCGCCGGGGCGCCAATTAATTTAAAACCTCTTCGCACTCCTGCGCTTACAAAAGGCATGCGGTAAAAGTAAGCATGCGCTAATTATTTTAAAACTTCTTCTCACTCCGGCACTTACCAAAGGTATGCAGTACAAATTTGAGTGTGATGTAAGCTTGGACCTTAAATCCTATTGAATAGCTCTTAATCTTCTTCCCTTTATGCGATTTCAAATTACCGGTATTGAAATCAGCCTCCTCCATTTTGAAAATAATGACAGGGGAAGTGTCACTCGTGACGTCACGAGTTTGACCAGGCGGTAATACTAAGCATGCGCTAATTATTTTGTGGAGCGAGTTTGACCCGGCAGTAATTCATGGCAGGCGCATACCATATGCCCTGCAGCAATTCAAGGAAATACGGTATGTAGCATCATCTACAAAGATACAAAGAACTGCTATTGCGACCTCTAGTGGACACATTTAGAACGGCTGTTTCTTTATTTAAAAAATTTCGGCTTATTTTTATACTTGGCAAACTTATCTCGCTGGCTGGATAAAACCTGTTTGCGGGCTTGAGTTGGCCAGCGGGCCATACATTTGATACTCCTGATTTACACGGTCTCGCTGTTAAACTGATTTTTTTCTGTGTGTAATTTTTTACAGTGTCTCATGTTTTTCTTTTTTTTCCTTTTTTTTTTTTTTTACAGTGTATGAATGCGCATTGTGTTCCGCGTCCCGGTTCAATAAGGGACTGTAGACCAGTGTCAATCAATCTTCTTCATGCCATGTGTCCTGTACAGTACAGAATGCGTACCGTGGAATTTTGGAAAAAAAATGCCCTCTCGCTCCTTTATAATGCAGGAGGAAGCCAAAAGCGGAGGATTGAAGGCCCAAAAAGATTGTGTGACTCTGGTTATATGTGGAAATGCTGCGCCTTTATGATAAAACCCGGCCTTGTTTATAGGTCCAAAAATCCTAGAGCCCTAAAATAAACACTGTTTTCATTCTTTAATACGGTAGTGTACGGTACATATTGTTATAAATCCACATAGGTTTGAACTTTGAGAGTGTTTAAACGAGAGAAATATGAGAAAATGTTAATGCCTGTCTGAGAAAAGTTTATAAAGTGTGTGGTTAGAGGTTTTACAGACTTAAAACATATATAATAGAAACAAAAATACATATGCTGTACAGTACTGTAAATGAAAAAAAAACTAATAAAAAAATGTCTAAATCAAGGGTGTCAAACGTACGTCCCGAAGGCCGGATTAGGCCCGCAAACAGGTTTTATCAGGCCTGCGGGATGAGATTGCGGAGTATAAAAATACGCCTGAAATTTTTGACTGAAAGAAACAGCTGTTCTAAATGTGTCCACTAGATGTCGCAATAGCAATTCTTTGTATCTTTGTAAATGATGCTAAATATGTACAAAATAAACCACAAGTGTGTGCACCAGTCGAGGAAAATGATCAAACTACATAAATAACATCCTGTAATTTGATTTTGATATATTTTTTTATCTTGATATATTGAAAATTAACACCAATAAGTTGACTGATGAACATTATTATAAAATGTATTCAGAAAACATAAATAATGACAAATATAGATAGAATACTATTAACCGCAACATGTAAGTGTAAAAAAACAAACACCAATATGATTTGTACATTTTCAGAATGTGCTTGTTCTATTTTTTAACAAAGAAAAAAATCTGAAGTTGTCTTTATTTTTAAGTTATCGTGTCAATATTTTACCAGTCCGGCCCACAAGGGAGTAGATTATTCTCCATGTGGCCCCTGATTTGAAATGAGTTTGACACCCCTGCTCTAAATGAAAAAAAACCCGCACAGTAAATAAAAAAACATTGAGTGTAAACAAAAAAATATATATAATGAAGGAAAACACAAACAAAAAAAACAACTACTACACGGATTTCACTTAAAGCGGGTATTTTTTGGAACGTAACCCCAGCGTTAAACGAGGGCACACTGTATATCTTCTCCAAAAATTATTAATACAGTGGAACCTCAGATTAGACTAAATACAAAAAAAATCATCTTAAAAATAACAGAAATCAGGATAAAACAACTATGACTAAGAAACAAATCAAACAGCCTTTGATTTGAATTCTGTATTTTCTGCAGAATTCAATATATTTAAAAAAAAATACCAAAACAAAATATTTGCATCTTACCAATCAATGTGAGAAAACATTAAGTATATGCAAATATAGATACTCTGTTGGAGTTGGTGTAAAATTTGTAAATTCAATTTTAGACGGGTCTGAAATAACAGTATAGCAATTTGGAATGATTAAGTTGATATAGTAGCCCTCCCTTACTAAGGCATTAAAGACCTACTAAAATCCACTACTACCGATCACGCAGTCTGATAGTTTATATATCAATGATGAAATATTAACATTGCAACACATGCCAATACGGCCGGTTTAGTTTAGTAAATTACAATTTTAAATTTCCCGCAGAGTTTCTTGTTGAAAACGTCGCGGAATGATGACGCGTGTTTGTGACGTTATTGGTTGGAGGGGACATATAAGCCCAGCACCACACACGGCTAAAAGTCGTCTCTTTTCATCGCAGAATTACACAGTAATTTGGACATCTATGTTGCTGAATATTTTGCAATTAGTTCAATTAATAATGGAGACTATAAAGAAGAATGCTGTTGGTGGAAAGCGGTGGATTGCAGCTGCCTTTAGCACTGAAACACAGCCGGTGTTTCTTTGTTTGTTGTGAAGCTTTAACACAAAGCAGTCAAGTGAACATGTTTCTCTACATCAACCAGCAAGTTTTTGGATGGGAAAATTGTGATATTAAGTCGGCTCTTACCGGAGACTTCAGTGGATTATGGGACCTCCTCCTGCAGCTCAAAAAGGCAGCTGTGATCTTGGCTCCTCGGCTTCTCTCAGAGACACTGGCGCTCGCCGCAGCCATCCGACTTTCAGGTATGACTTTACAATCTCACTAAAACACTATTAAAACAATAAGCAGATAAGGGATCTTCCAGAATTATCCTAGTAAATGTGTCTAATTACATCTGAAACGCTCACACTGCCGTCGCCTTTTTTTTTTTTGTGCTTCACTTTAACTTTCCTCATCCACAAATCTTTCATCCCTGCTCAAATTAATTGGGTAATAGTCGCTTTCTCGGTCCGAATAGCTCTTGCTGCTGGAGGTTATGATTATAAACAATGTGAGGATGTGAGGAGCCCTACAACCCGTGACGTCACGCGCACATCGTCCGGTACAGGCAAAGCTTTTTTATTAGCGACCAAAAGTTGCGAACTTTATCGTCGATGTTCTCTACTAAATCCTTTCAGCAAAAATATGGCAATATCGCGAAATGATCAAGTATGACACATAGAATGGAGCTGCTATCCCCGTTTAAATAAGAAAATCTCATTTCAGTAGGCCTTTAGTATGTGTTCTGTTCTAAAGGCCATTATTGCCTTCAAACTGCAGTATTACTGCAAAGAGCAGAGGCTCAGCCAAATGTGTTGAGTTACCTTCCATAGCATATTTCATGTCCTGTGCAAACAGATTCCACATCACTTCAGCACTGATTTTACCCACGTTGAGTTCCTGGGGGAATCTAGATGAAGAAAAAAAAGTGTGAGATAGGGGGTAAATCGAGCTAGAGTTGAGAGGAAGAAACTTTTATAAGTACGTACAAGGGTTGTACGGTATACCGGTATTAGAAGAGTACCGTGATACTAATGAATCATAATCATAAAAAGTACTTTAAACTATAAACAAAAACATTACTATACTCTGTTAAAAAATACCGTAACTCGGGCATGACGGTGTGTCGGCACGTAATGACATTGCTGGTTTACGAGCAGAGGAGCATGTTCGGCAGCGGACAGTCACAGAGTACTTACAAGCAGGCACAGTGTGTAGACAGATAAGGGAGAACGGACTTATTTTGGCTTAAAAACTAACGATAAAGATGAAGTATTAACACTGAACCACCCTCAAGAAGAGGTGCTTTAAAAATTGGCTAACTAGCTAGCGGCTAACGTCCAGCCGTGTTCTGCAGTGTTTTAGCTACTTCTAAATGACTAATCCTCTCCTCTATGGCGACAAAAAAAGTATGTTTCTTCCAAGTATCATCCCTGCAGGACGAGGAATAGCTAAACATGCTTCACTACGCACCGTAGCTCACCGGCGTCAAAATGTAAACAAACGCGATGGGTGGATCTACACCTAACATCCACTGTAATGATACCAAGTACAGGAGCGTATTTAGTCGCTACTACTATGATTACATCGATATTTTTCAGCATCACAAAATATTTCTTATATTATGTTTATAAACTCAGGAAGTGCTTCTTGAATTATGACTGATGTATGATCCTGTAACTTCTTGGAATCGGATTGATACCCAAATGTGTGGTATCATCTAAAACGAATGTTCAAACAACAGTAGAAGGAATGTTATTATATTTTAACAGAAGTGTACATAAAACACGTTACAAGAGAAAGTAAGCAGATATTAACAGTAAATGAACAAGTAGATTACTAATACATTTTTCTACACTTTTTTTAGACAAAATAAAAGAATGGAAACTGACACAATGTGTTACTGCATATGTCTGCAGACAAAATTAGGAGCCTTTGTTTGCTTACTTACTAATAAAAGAAAGGTTGTCTTGTATGTTCACTATTTTATTTAAGGACAAACTTGCAATAAAAAACATATGTTTAATGTACCCTACAATTTTTGGTAAAAATAAAGCTAATAATGCAATTTTTTTGGTCCCCGTTATTTAGAAAATAATAATAAATAATACACTTTGGTACCGGTACCAAAATATTGGTATCGGGACAACACTAGTACGTACTGGTTCAGACAGGGTGTATAGGAGTTCTTGTCTTCCTCAATGATGGAGACAATAAGGGTGATGAGTTTGGACCAGAAGTCCAGGTTCTTGATGCTGGGTCCCTGCTCCTCTGGAGGAACTGCACCCTGCTTAGCCTGGGGAAAAAAAGAAGGCGTCAATGCCTGAATCAATCACTGTTAGAATAATTATGTATATTATCATCATAACTTTATGCTTAAGGGCCGTTGATATAAATTATTGTCAATTGTGCTGAAGTGTTTTTTTGTATCTATGTAAACTGGCAATCTTTTGGATTTTATAAGTGTTGTGTTCAGATTCGGCCTGCTGATGGCCAAGGCCGAACACCGCCGTGTCACAAACAGAGCAGAGACAAGGCGATATGACCTGCGTCACCTACTTGTTATTTATTCTATAATCATATATTGTGTCTAACTGGAGTTGTCGAGATTGCCCCCTTCCCTCAGCGACAGCTTCAGTGATATAACAGGGCTTTCAAAATAAATACAGCCCGAAATAGATGTCTCCTCATGAGCTTGATTGAACTCTGTCTCTGCATGATTCCTTGCTTCTTGTCTTATTAATAGATGTCATCAGTGTTTGAACCTGACAATCACACACCAACATTCGTGGTACAGTATGAGTATGACAAAGGTTTAAATGTTTAATTTTGAAATGCAACACTTATTAATGGAATCAAGCCGGCTGCTCGTGTTTTCATGGTCAGACTAAACTCCCTCTGCCACGAACACAGGAGGCAATACAATATGCAATGATGCCGGGTCAGCAACCTGCGGCTCTTTAGCGCCACCCTAGTGGCTCCCTGGACCTCTTTCAGAGTGTGTAAAAATGGAAAAAGATGAAGAAAAACATTTATTTTTTTGTTCTAATATATTTTCTGTAGAATAATCATGACACAAACCTTCCTAATTATTGGAAAACACCACTGTTTATATTACACATGCTTCACTGATGAGAGTATTTGGCAAGCACTGTTTTGTCCTACTAATTTCAGCGATCTTTGAACTTATCGTAGTTTGTTCCCATATACAACTTCCTCCGATGCTGTCACAGAAAGACTTGATTCATGCCACTCCTTCTTTGTCTCATTTTGTCCACCAAACGTTTTGTGCTGTGCGTGAATGCATAAAGGTGAGCTTTGTTGATTTTATTGATTTGCTGGAGTGCTTATCAGGCATATTTGGTCAATCCATGACTGTAAGCTAATCAATGCTAACATGCTATTTAGGCTTGCTTTTATGTACATATTGCATGATTATGCCTCCTTTGTAGGTATATTTGAGCCCATTTAATTTCCTTTACTTATGTCCTCTGCGTATTCAATTTATATTTGCATGTTTCACAACAACACATTGTTTGTATGTAATATTGGCTGCATATCTGATAGTTGTAAGTGTGCCATGTTGTTCCAGACCACAGCAAATGTTACCCAGCTTGCAAAGATTGTAATAAATCCATTAGAAGAAGATAGCCTGATGTTTCCTTCAAATTGGACACACACATCTAAACCTTTGCCATTCTAAGCCAGTAATTTCCAAAAATTATGTCATCATGTGAGAAGCCTCCGTTTTACTAATGAAAAATAAAAATGCAACATTTCTGTCAGCAAAGATTTGCGTCAGCCTTTGATAGTAGGCTAATATTGCTAATGTAGACACTTACATATTGTGTTGCCTTCATTATAACACATATAATAATAATAAAGTCATTTTGATAGTAGGCTAATATAATACAGACAATTACATCACGTGTTGCCTTCATTATAACACTTATAGAAGACCTAAAGTCATTTTGATAATAGGCTAATATAGACAGATTTTTTTTGTGTGTTTTTGGTCCAATACGGCCTTTTCTTTTAATTGCTCCCTCTGGGATTATTACAGTATTTCTGATTCTGATTCAACATGTTGGATTGCCGACCCCTGTACTAAGCCCATATTAAAGTCTAACACGTCGACTTACTGGGTCTGTCTGATACTCGCGGCTGTAGAGCTCATGACAGTTGTTAAAGATGTACTCGTAAGTGGAGTTGAGACAGGCTTTTACGCAATCCTTCACCACCTGGCTCGCTCTGGGCGGAGATTGGAGCTCCTGGACCTGAAGACAACAAAAATACGTTTTCAATCCATACACAGGGGGTATCATTTCTGTGCATGAAAATGAATGCAGAGGAGGCATCACCTTCATCCTGAAGAAGGTGATACTGGTGAGGAGGTCCACTGTAGACTTGAGGTCCTGCAGCCTCTCAGGGCTGCTGGCTGGGAAGTTGTTCTGCAGGCAGCCAAAAATCACTACTGACTCCTGTCCCAATACTTTTGTTCATAGTATATGGTCTTTGAGGCAAATATCCCCCTTGAGGATAACATATCCAGCCATCTGAGCAAACAAGTGGATTGAGAGCAATCTTACTCGGTACATGGAGAGGTCGATCCGCAGGGAGTTGTGCAGCTGATCAAGGAGCTTGACAAATCGCTCTTTCTGTGGATGTTAGAAAAGGACATATAGTAAACCATCGGTGACTGGAGAAAAAAAAAATGTAAAATGTCCCACGTTTAGAATTATTTTGTTTCGGCATCAATTATCCGACAAAAGTAAGAAAAAATTCCAAGGTGCACAGTTGCAAAATATTACGTTCAAAATATATATATTTTTATATACATATTTATCATATATTATAATATACTGTATCTGATAAAAAAATACAGTACAAACCAAAAGTTTGAACACACCTTCTCCTCATTCAATGCGTTTTATATAAAATATATATATATATATATATATATATATATATATATAAAATATATATATATATATATATATATATATATATATATATATATATATATATATATATATATATATATATATATATATATATATATATATATATGTGACCAAAAGTCACCAATTGTATTGTTGTGAACAAAACACTGCTATGTATATGTATGTATACAGTTGCAAGAAAGAAGTGTGTGAACCCTTCAGGATTACAGGGATTTCTGCAAGAGTTGGTGATAAAATATCTTCTGCTCTTCAGCAAAGTCACAACAAGAGACAGTCGTTTTCCACCCTGCACTGTGCACGTTTACATGTTGTGTTCAATAAAAAGATGAAAACCTATATTTTTTTGTGCAGTATTAGTTTAAGCAGACTCTATTGTTGTGGTTTCGTTGAATATCATAACACGTTTTATGACCAATTTATGCAGAACTCCAAGTAATCAACCCGAGGGTCCCTGGTTCAATCCCCACCTAGTACCAACCTCGTCACGTCCGTTGTGTCCTGAGCAAGACACTTCACCCTTGCTCCTGATGGGTGCTGGTTAGCGCCTTGCATGGCAGCTCCCTCCATCAGTGGGTGAATGTGTGTGTGAATGGGTAAATGTGGAAGTAGTGTCAAAGCGGTTTGAGTACCTTGAAGGTAGAAAAGCGCTATACAAGTACAACCCATATATATACACACACATACATACATATATGTATATATACATATATATATATATATATATACACACATATACATATATACACATACATATATATATATACATATGTATATATACATACATATATGTATACATACATATATGTATGTATACATATATGTATGTATATGTATGTATACATATATGTATGTATATGTATATATACATATATGTATGTATATGTATATATACATATATGTATGTATATGTATATATACATATATGTATGTATATGTATATATACATATATATGCATATACATACATATATACACATGCATATATATACATACATATATATACATACATATATATATACACACAGATATATATACACACATACATATATACATATGCACACATACATACATACATATATATATATATATATATATACAAACATACATATATATATATATATATATACAAACATACACACATATATACACACATATATATATATATATGTATATATATATATATATATATATATATATATATGTATATATATATATATATATATATATATATATATATATATATATATATATATACATACACACATACATATATATATACACATACATATATATATATATATATGCATATATATATATATATATACACACACATACATATATATATATATGTATATATACATACAAACACACACACACACACACACACACACACACACACACACACACACACACACACACACACACACACACACACACAGAATGCGCAGAAAAAGTAATCAGAGCAAAGGGTGGCTATTTTGAAAAAACTAGTTATATACTAGTTTCTTAAAATAGCCACCCTTTGTTTTCAGTTATTTCAGCTTTTTTTGTTAAGTACATAACCCCACATGTGTTCATTCATAGTTTTGTTGCCTTCAGTGACAATCTACAATGTAAATAGTCATGAAAATAAAGAAAACACATTGAATGAGTAGGTGTACATTTTGAGAGGTACTTCTAATCACTGTCTAATGTCTCACTAATATCGCAAATATATATATATATATTTTTTTTTCGAAGGGCAGTATTTTAATGCATTTGTTTTCAGATGTTGTAGGTGTACCCAATGTTGTGGCCATTGAGTGTTTCACAGCAGACATTCAGCCAGGGACAAAAACACCTGCATTTGTCTGGCGAGACTCACCCCAAAGTTGGATGCGGCAAAGCGGTCTGAGGCAGAGACGTTGTTAGTAGCCTGGGTGGTGTGAGCGTAGTAGGCGTTGATGTTGGCGAGCAGGGTGCTCATGACAGCAGGCACTCCCGGGCACATGTACTTAGACGACAAGCAGGCAAAATGACTGCAAAAAAATATATATAAAAAAAATTGAAAAAAAGAGGTATGCACATACAGTATGTGCCAAAGAACCGTATTTTTTGGCGTATAAGTCGCACCTGCCGAAAATGCATAATAAAGAAGAAAAAAAACATATATACGTCGCACTGGAGTATCAGTCGCATTTTGGGGGTAAATGTATTTGATAAAACCCAACACCAAGAATAGACATTAGAAAGGCAATTTAAAATAAATAAAGAATAGTGATCAACAGGCTGAATAAGTGTACGTTATATGAGGCATAAATAACAAACTGAGAAGGTGCCTGGTATGTTAACGTTACATATTATGGTAAGAGTCATTAAAATAACTATAACATATAGAGCATGCTATACGTTTACCAAACAATCTGTCACTCCTAATTGCTAAATCCGATCAAATCTTATACGTCTAGTCTCTTACGTGAATGAGCTAAATAATATTGATATTTTACGGTAATGTGTTAATAATTTCACACATAAGTCGCTCCTGAGTATAAGTCGCACCCCCGACCAAACTATGAAAAAAAACTGCGACTTATCGTCCGAAAAATACGGTAGTCTTTTTAAAGTTAAGGTGACCGGCAGGAACATACGTCATGGCTTGGTAGATGGACTCCACACCGTAACGCATCGCAAACTCGTCAACTATCTCCTGAGGCGTCTCTTCATAGTATACTTTCCACGCATCGTCTCCTTTAGCATCGGGGATCTTCACCACGCCGGTGTTCTGGATGTCTGTCACAAAGTGGAAAAGGTTCTGCAGGAAAGAAAACAAAAAAATAGTTAAAGAGGCATCAAAGAAAAAAATTGTTCACACTTAACCTTTATGTTGTAATTAACGCTTATAACCTCAGAGGTCCCATATTGTATAATGTTAAAGTTAGAGTTAAAGTACCAATGATCGTCACACACACACTAAATGTGAAATTATCCTCTGCATTTTACCTATCACCCTTGATCACCCCTTGGGAGGTGAGAGGAGCAGTGAGCAGCAGTGCTGGCCACGCCCGGGAATAATTTTTGGTGATTTAACCTCCAATTCCAACCCTTGATATCGAGTGCCAAGCAGGGAGATAATGGGTCCCATGTATATAGTCTTTAGTACGACTCGGCCGGAGTTTGAACTCACAACCTACCGATTCTCAGGGCGGACACTCGAACCACAAGGCCAATGAGCAAAGAAAAAATAATCTCAGTAATGTGTCCATAGAACAGGCGCCCTAATTTGGTCTTTGATATTACTTTTCTACAGTGGTGTGCCGTCAGGGCCAGCAAGGCCTGCTCTGCTGGACTAACATAACCAGAAATCATGATCATAATTAAAGATACAATTAATTTTTAATGTTCTTGCCCTAAATATTCTCTTCATGTCATATTATGCTCTTTCCTATGTTGGAGTTTTTAGTTTGGAGTTTGTATCCAATCAGAATTCAGCTAGCTCATGTTGCCATGCTGTACCAAATCTGCCCGGAGCCTTCAGAATCAACAATGCGGTTGTCCGTTCACTTACAGTGCACGGGGACATACAGTTGATAGACAATTGCGAGTTGACAGTAAGGCCTTCTAGCTGGCCTCACGCTAAAACAGGTTGCTAAAACAGGAAGTGGCACGGGAACTACACGAGTCATAGAAAGCTACAGAAAACTTGCCGGTACAATAACCACGAAGATAAAGTGTGGACAGACAGAGCCGAGCAATGCGGGTTTAGCGAGCGGGGCGCGCTTCCGCGAAGGAAGTCAATTTTCTGGCAGCCAATCACATTTTGGTACGACACTGGCGGAGAAATGGTTTTTTCGCCACTTTCACACGACTACGATGGTACCACTGACTTACACGGCGTCGGATGGGTGCTACAAATTGTGAGTTTAAATATTTTCTTTCTTTTTACAATTATTTTAATTTTGACAGTACCACGTAAGATATGTATTAATTGCTGAAGTGGGTTTATTGAATTTTAAATACGCCGAAAAATTGACCTTTTTGTACAAAAAACAAGAAAAAAAATTAAAATTAGGGGTATTTTATTTGAACTATGCAAAATATCTGCCAATAGAACAAGACAATTTGGCTTATTAAGACTTTCCAAAACCAGTAAAATTAGCTAACCTCAATGAACTCCAAACATACATTAAAATAAGTACAGTATATTCTCACTAATGACAACTGTATTACTATATGAGTATGCAGAGGTGGGTAGTAACGCGCTACATTTACTCCATTACATCTACTTGAGTAACTTTTGGGATAAATTGTACTTCTAAGAGTAGTTTTTATGCAACATACTTTTACTTGAGTATATTTATAAAGAAGAAACGCTACTTTTACTCCGCTCCATTTATCTACAATCAGCTCGTTACTCGCTACTTTTTTTTTATCGATCTGTTAATGCACGTTTTGTTTGTTTTGATTTTGTCAGACACCCATTCAAAGTAGGAACTATGCATGCCTGCGTTTCACCAATCAAATGCAGTCATTGGTGACGTTGGACCAATCAAACAAAACCAGGCGGTCACGTGATCCGACCTAAAAAAGTTGAAAAACTTATTGGGGTGTTACCATTTAGTGGTCAATTGTGCAGAATATGTACTGTACTGTGCAATCTACTAATAAAAGTTTCAATCAATCGATAACAAGTGTAAAGGAAAAAAGACACTTTTTATTTCAACCGTACTTCCCGTCAAAAGCCTAAAGACTGATCGCACAGTTCCTGTCGTCATAATAAAAGTGCCGCTTCATCGCGCCTGCGCTAACAAAATAAGAGTCTCCGAAAGCCAGCGCAAACAAGCGAGCAAGCTACGGAGTTTGCCGCCAATGTATTTCTTGTAAAGTGTATAAAAAACGAATATGGAAGCTGGACAAATAAGATGCCAAAAACCAACGACTTTCATGTGGTATTAAACAGAAAAGAGGAACTTGTTTTCTCCTCCATTTGAAAATGTGGACATTATCAGCACTATACTGTCTGATTCCAATCAATGCAAGTCATCAGAATCAGGTAATACACCAACTTGAATTCTTGTCTTCATGAAAGATAGGAATCTATGTGTTAAACATGCATGTATATTCATTAAAACACCTTTAACATTTCAACAAAAACAGCAAAATAAACTATAAATTATATACTGTATATATACATTTATGTATGTATGTATATATATATATATATGTATATGATATGTGTGTGTATGTATATATGAGGTAGATCACCTCGACTTGGTCATTTATTAAGTAATTGATTAACGTTGAAAAACGTATTGGGGTGTTACCATTTAGTGGTCAATCGTAGGGAATATGTACTGTACAATCTACTAATACAAGTTTCAATCAATCAATCAATCAATCAATCAATCAATCAATCAATAAATGCCTACTGAGCCTATGGTGCTGTTAAGTTATTGTGGCTCAATTTGCCTTATGTTTTTTATCTTAATATATTATTATTTAATATATATTATTGTTTTAGTTGCTTAAGAGATATTCCTGGCTCTGAATTTGCTCATTGCTATTTTTATGTTTTTGTGCATTATTTGTTGCCGTAATCAGGTTACTCATCAGTTACTCAGTACTTGAGTAGTTTTTTCACAACATACTTTTTACTTTTACTCAAGTAAATATTTGGATGACTACTCCTTACTTTTACTTGAGTAATAAATCTCTAAAGTAACAGTACTCTTACTTGAGTACAATTTCTGGCTACTCTACCACCTCTGTGAGTATGTATTTTCTCGTTTCATTGTAAATAAAACAGCAAAGTCCATTTGGCTGTCATCTGTTTTAATATGAGACACAATTGTGTCAAAGTCATGATTTTTTTTTCAGGCTTGAAATAAGAAATTATTATTTAAAAAAATTAGTTTTATATCTGATTGTTTTTTTTGTTTTTTTAGCTTTGACAGTTGATATTCTAGTTTCAAGAATGTTTTACTCAATATAGGTCATCAAATCTCAGCAACAAGCTGTAATATCTTATTGAGATAATTTAGGACCAAAACCCTTAAAACAAGTAAAATCTGCTGAGTGAAAATAATTATCTTATTAGACAGAAAATAAGCAAATATCACCCTTGTTTGAGATATTTAATTTTACTTAGATTTCAGTTTTTGCAGTGCAATATAGTGCAAGTGTGTTCCTGTATAGCAAGGGTCCCCAACATTTTTCGCTCCAGGGACCGGTTTAATGTAGGCATTATTGTCACGGACCGGCCTTCCATGGGTGGCAGATAAATATGGCAAAAAAATGCGTGAATAATGAACACATGAAAAATCTCACCATAGCGTTCAATTGGTGGGAGCCCCTAGCCTTTTCCTTAGGAAAAAAAACCTCTCTATAGACTTTTGGTTTTAACTCAGTATCTGATGGGTTATAGGTGATACATCACATTTAAGGAGAAGAGCATGGATATAAAATAAAGCTCAAAATACTTGCTATTAGCTCCCAAATATTTCTATGGATTTCGATTTCCATTCCTATTCATATTTTGTGCAATATTTCATATATTTCAAATATTTATTATGTGTTTGTTTATGTGAAATGTTTATTATGTGTTTGTTTATGTCAAATATTTATTATGTGTTTGTTTATGTCAAATGTTTATGTGTTTTTGTTTATGTCAGATGTTTATTATATGTTTGTTTGTGTCAAATGTTTATTATATGTGTTTATGTCAAATGTTTATTATGTGTTTGCATATGTCCAATTTTTGTTTGTTTATGTCGAATGTTTATTAAATGTGCTTGTTTATGACAAATGTTTATTATATGTGTTTGTTTATGTCAAATGTTTATGTTTGTTTATGTCAAATGTTTATTATATGTTTGTTTATGTCCAATGTTTATTATATGTATTTGTTTGTCAAATGTTTACTATATTTGTTTATGTCAAATGTGTGATTATGTGTTTGACATGAATAAATAATCACACAATGAATAAATAATCACACACTTGACAAACAAACACGTGGCGCAGTGGAAGAGTGGCCGTGCGCAACCCGAGGGTCCCTGGTTCAATCCCCACCTAGTACCAACCTCGTCACGTCCGTTGTGTCCTGGGCAAGACACTTCACCCTTGCTCCTGATGGGTGCTGGTTAGTGCCTTGCATGGCAGCTCCCTCCATCAGTGTGTGAATGTGTGTGTGAATGTGGAAATAGTGTCAAAGCACTTTGAGTACCTTGAAGGTAGAAAAGCTATACAGTACAACCCATATGTATATGTAGATATGAAATATCTCTGCTTGCTCTCTTTGTCTTTGTCCTTGTCTGAACTTTTTACAAGCCTCTTACAAGCGTTGTCCTCTAATCCAAATTTCATTATGAATATGATCAGCTGGACTCTTAACGCAATTGACACAGTCTTTTCGACAAGAAAAAGAGGTTCGGGGGAGCCTGGCTGCCCTGATGGAACCATCGCTGCGGGTTAAGTGCGGGACTCCTGGAACTCATGGAGGATCATGTGCCTCTCAGCTCTTTCCATCGAGGACGTCGAAGACATCTACCTATTTGGAGCTGTGATCACGGGGCACTTGCTGATTGGGCTGGGCATTGCTCTGGTGTATCGACAAATTGGGAAGACGATGGCAGCCACTCAAGGGGCCCAACGGCTGTTCAACGCAATGGAAGGATTGGGTCGGGCTGTGGGAACACAGACTTGTGCGATTTCTGAGTTGAATCGCAAAATGGATCTCATCTTGGAAAAGTTTGCAGAGAAGGAATAATTAATTGGAACTGAAAGAGATCCAGCATGGACAACAGAGAAGATAAGTCAATATTTTGTTTTCTCGAAGGAAAACAACTTTTTATCTACGATTTGGACTCCCTGAATGGCCTTGGCATGGAACAGGCTGTTCTGAAGGAAATCTCCCAAAGACTCCTCAAGATAGACGCTTTTACCTTCCTTTTTGTCAACAACATCTGTAGCCGAACTTTATCGGCCACAGCCATACAAAAACATTCACTACCTCTCCAGAGTTAATTGCGCATATACGCACACACATGACCCCTACCCTTGAATCAACACCCTCACCACCGCTTATCTCCTCTGGGGTTGTGGATGGCTGAGCGGCGCTACAGAGCGAACAGCGGGCCTAAGCAAACCCACCCCTCCCTCTGTTGAAAGTTGGTGTGATATATGTATGTTTAATGTGTGCCATGCTATGTGAGGTTTTTTCCTTGGACTCAGGCTAGACGCCTCCTGAGGGTCTAGCCTTGGACTGATATTTTTTTACACTCCCCCCCCTAGTGTCACCCTTTTCTTATCTTTTTAAGGAGCGCTGTAACCGGCTGATCCGTCGGCGGTCTCGTCTTGTCCCCCCCCTGTAACGTATGTCTGCTCTTGGCGGGACTGTGCCGAAAATGTCAATTCAGTTCTGATGTGTCTTGTACATGTTGGAAAGGACAAATAAAAACTATTCTGATTCTAATGTTAGCTATTTTTTGGTCCAATTTTCCATGCATAAATATATCTGGTATTGCTAACTTCTTGTGTAATAGGACTATGTGAGTTTAACTTATAGGCCAAAGGAGATGTGTATCTTCTTCATTCAGCACAATTATTATATGCAACAATTTAGCACGTCTCCATCTGCCTTATGCACTTTAACAAGTATGGTCACTTTGTTCCTCATCTGCCCCGATCTTAGGTCATCAACCTGGCGCGGACTGCAGATGGAGCCTAGTTTTTGGTTACGAAATGGCACCTTTACATTTTATATGTTTATTAATGTGCATTGTCCCATGCAACAAAGATGTAACAAGTACATGTAACAAATGGCAACTTCCTATCATGAGTTTTAAAATACATTTATGAAGAAGCTTCTTGGTATGTCTAGTGGGACTGGCGAAAGTTAAGTAGGATATAAGCAGACACAAAGCAGATCCTTCCTTGCATATGAGGGTGTCAAATTAATTTTAGATGGGGGGCCACATGGAGGAAAAATCTACTCCCAAGTGGGCCGGACTGGTAAAATCACAGCCCAATAACTTAAAAGACAACTTGAGATTGTTTTCTTTGTTTAAAAATAGAACAAGCACAGTCAAGGCGTTGAGGGGTTCCGGTTTGGTGGGCGCAGGATTAGGTCTCTGCTTTTTGCAGATGATGTGGTCCTGATGGCTTCATCTGGCCGGGATATTCAGCTCTCACTGGATCGGTTCGCAGTAGAGTGTGAAGCAACCGGAATGAGAATCAGCACCTCCAAGTCCGAGTCCATGGTTCTCTCCCGGAAAAGGGTGGAGTGCCATCTCCGGGTTGGGGAGGAGACCCTGCCCCAAGTGGAGGAGTTCAAGTGCCTCGGAGTCTTGTTCACGAGTGGGGGAAGAGTGGATCGTGAGATCGACAGGCGGATCGGTGCGGCGTTTTCAGTAATGCGGACGTTGTACTGATCCGTTGTGGTGAAGAAGGAGCTGAGCCGGAAGGCAAAGTTCTCAATTTACCGGTTGATCTACGTTCCCATCCTCACCTATGGTCATGAGCTTTGGGTCATGACCGAAAGGATAAGATCACAGGTACAAGCGGCCGAAATGAGTTTCCTCTGCCGTGTGGCGGGGCTCTCCCTTAGAGATAGGGTGAGAAGCTCTGCCATCCGGGAGGAACTCAAAGTAAAGCCGCTGCTCCTCCACATCGAGAGGAGCCAGATGAGGTGGCTCGGGCATCTGGTCAGGATGCCACCTGGACGCCTCGCTAGGGAGGTGTTTAGGGCACGTCCAACCGGTAGGAGGCCACGGGGAAGACCCAGGACACGTTGGGAAGACTATGTCTCCCGGCTGGCCTGGGAACGCCTCGGGATCCCCCGGGAAGAGCTAGACGAAGTGGCTAGGCAGAGGGAAGTCTGGGCTTCCCTGCTTAGGCTGCTGACCCCGCGACCCGACCTCGGATAAGCGGAAGATAATGGATGGACATTCTAAAAATTTACAAATCATGTTTTTTTTGTTTTTTTTCAGTGAATAGTATTTTATATTTGTCGTTATTTATACTTTCTGAATACAATATGTGATAATGTTAATCAGTCAACTCATTGATGTTAACTTTAAATTTATCACGACAAAAAAAATTAAATCAAAATCAAATTACAGGATGTTATTTATGTAGTTTGCTCATTTTCCTCGACTTGTGCACAAACGTGTTTTTTTTGTTTTGTTTTTTACATATATAGTATCAAGATACAAATAATTTCTATTGTGACATCTGGTGGACACATTTAGAACAGCAGTTTCTTTCATTCAAAAATTTCGGCAAATTTTTATCCTTATCAAACTCATCCCGCGGGCCTGAACCGGCCCGCGGATTGTACGTTTGACACCCCTGCTCTAAAGTATTATGCTGTGTTAAAACAATCCAATTTTACCATGCAGTATACTACCACTGACGCACCGCAATAATAATTGCGGTTATTTCTTGTTTAAGATTCAGCTAATGTGCTCCGGAGAGTAATGAGTTGAGTAATGACTCCATTCCAGGCAGTGAATGGTCCACAATCAATCAGTAGAGTTTTCCACAGCCAGAATGAGCGGAAATGTCTTTGTGGTCTATGCTGTCAAGATGTGCCCTTTATCTCACTTGAACAAAGACATCTCTCAAGTGAAGTGCATTTAGTCGAAGATCCATCACAGAACTGATCATTAGTAAAGAGCTACACCCAATTAATAGACTCCGTTGGTGGTGTAACACCATTCATCCATTTTCTACACACCGTACACTGTGTTCAGGGTCAAAAGCACATTACACCCTGTAATATGCAGCAGAACCTGTTAACAGGTCAATTCTCAACCCACAAAGAGAAAAATAAAATGTTCTTCATTTTTTTTTAGAAATTTGGTAAAGCTGACATGACTGACACTCTCTTAGGTCAGAATAGAATAGAGTTTTATTGTCATTATTGCAGTGAACAGGTTTGGGATACTTAACTAAATTGTGTTGGGGCCACATTTCCAGAAGGCTAAGGACTTCTCCCTTCACTATTAGTCTTATTGTATATTTTCCAGAAAACCAGTGTCCTCTTCAGCAGTGTTTTTCAACCACTAATGTTCCGTGGGAGATTATCTCGTTTCACCTATTTGGTTTAAAGATATTTTTTGCAAACCGGTAAGTAGAGTCTGCAAACGTGTTGTTGAGTCAGTGCTGTCTAGAGATCAGGCAGAGTAAGCGTGTAATACAATTCCGTATCAGTAGGTGGCAGCAGGTAGCTAATCGCTTTGTAGATGTCGGAAACAGCGGGAGGCAGTGTGCAAGTAAAAAGGTGTCTATTGCTTAAAACTAGAACAAACAAGGTAAGTGCCTCTAAGAAAAGGCATTGAAGTTTAAGGAAGGCAATGCAGAACTAAACTAAAACCGAACTGGCTGCAAAGTAAACAAAAACAGAATGCTGGACGACAGCAAAGACTTACTGTGGAGCAAACAAGACGTCCGCAAAGTACATCCGAACATGACATGACAATCAACAATATCCCCACGAAGAAGGATAAAAACAACTGAAATATTCTTCATTGCTAAAACAAAGTAGACGCGGGAAATATCGCTCAAAAGGAAGACATGAAACTTCTAGAGGAAAATACCAACAAAAAAGGGAAAAAAACACCAAAATGGGAGCACAAGACAAGAACTAGAACACTACACACCGCAAAACAGCAAAGAAGTCAAAATGAGTCAGAGAGTGATGTGACAGGTGGTGACAGTACACTTACTTTGAGACAAGAGCTACATTGATGCATGCTAGGTTATGGTTTAAAGTCATATCCAACAATTGCGATGACGACTCTTTAGTGTCAACTAAGTTTAGTTTTTTAATGATTTCTGCTGGTGGTGCGCCTCCGGATTTTTTGGATGCAAAAAATGTGCCTTGGCTCAAAAAATGTTGAAAAACACGACTCTACAGTACACATTTGATTTTGGTTTATTTATTGTGTCAGAGTTACAGGAGCGCTCTGTTGTTTTTAAGGACATACTGCAAAAAAGTTAGTCAAAGATCATCTCTTTGAAAGCACTCTAGTGTTCTTAGGGCATTCAATCGATTGCAACTGGACTGCTTGGTTTGTCTTACGAGACACTTTAGAACAGGGGTTTCAAAGTCAGGGCCCGCGTGCCATATCCGGCCCACGAATGAATTATCTATAGCCCCCGGGATGATATTTGATAAGTACGAAAAATTTTACTGTATTTCTTTGTGGTGTACAGCCCTTTGTTTTTCAACTGTGGTTGTTTTTAAAGGGCTTTATAAATAAAGTTGGTATGGTATGGTAGCATTAGAACCGGCCCGCAGGCCACAGCCGCTGCTGCTGTTGTTTTGTAGGCACCAACACTCCATCAGCGTTGGCGCTAAGAATTTTAAAAATGGGGTCCCTGGATAAAGCCATAAAAATGGGGTCCCACAGTAAATTTTTGGGGTCCCACTTTTTTGTAGCCGTTTTGAAAACAAACAATAAATGCATTATCATGTTATATCTCACATTCTATATTGTGTTTTGGAAAAAGCTTGTCATAAATGTTACTTAACTCATTGAACAAAAAAATACAAAAGAGAACCCATTTTTATGCATATGTAAATTTATTCAGTTATAAAAATGTATTTACTTTCTTCTTTTCTTCATGGATCTAAACTTTACCGCTGCTTGTATTTCTTTCTATATTTCTATTGTAATATTTTCAGAATGTGTTTGTAAAAGTAATACAAAGAAAACAAACAGCAGTTGTCTTTATTTTTTAGTTTTAATGCCATGATTTTAATAGTCCGGCCCGTGTGTGCACAGATTTTCCTCCAAACGGACCCTCAGCTAAAAGGAGTTTGTCACCACTGCTTTAGAAGATGTCTTATGGACTTAGATCTGACCGATCCAAGTCTACAAACATGAACTGATGAAGCCTATTTGGCAAAATGTCTTCAAAGACAACCCAAACAGTCCAGTTGCGATCGATTGAATGCCCTGAGAATACAATGACCTGGATGGATGAGAACATCCGTAGACCATCTAGAGCAGGGGTGGCCACAAATTTTCTGCAGGCGAACTACTTTTCAATTCACCAAGTCTAGGAGATCTACCTTTCATATTTATTATTTATATTTATTTATTTATGAAAGAGACATTTTTGTTAACAGGTTAATGGTGTTTAATGATAATACAAGCATGTTTAACACATATACCGGTAGATTCCTTTCTTTCATGAAGACAAGAATATAAGTTGGTGTATTACCTGATTCTGATGACTTGCATTGATTGGAATCAGACAGTGGTGCTGATAACGTCTGCATTTTCAAATGGAGGTGAAAAGAAGTCCTCCTTTCTGTCTAATACCACAAGAAAGTGGTTGGATTTGGCATCTCATTTGTCCAACTTGCATACTGCTTTTTAAACACTTTGTTATGAGAGTAGCATATGTGTGTGTGTGGCCCTTTAATGTGTGACAGCAGGTGAGTGACGTCAGTGAATGTGTGGGCAAGAGAGGAGAGGGAGCGGTCTGTTTTTGTGTGGATTTTGACTGTGTGCAAGACGGAAATAAAAAGCCACAATTTGCAACTAATCACTGGACTCGTCATTTTGCCATAGAGTCCAGAATTGTGAAGACCCACCCCGAGAATCCATTGGCCATGGAGAAGTGTCTCCCCTGCGCTCCTTGACTACGGTCTAGGCGCCGGAAGTAGGAAAGGTGCAACAACTTTATAAGAAATACATTGGCATCAAAAACCCGTAGCTTGCTAGCTTGTGCACGCTAGCCTTCTGAAACTCTTATTTTGTTAGCACAGCCAGGATGAAGCAGGGCTTTTATGGTGAAGACAGGAACTGTGCAGTCGGTCTTTAGAATTTTGAAAGCAGGTACGGCCCAAGAGTCTGTTGAAATAAAAAGTGTTTCTCTCTGTCCTGTCAGTGATTTTTTCTTAATAATGAGCTTGCAGCAGCCAGCGTCATCTCACCAGGTCCTCGGGTGCTGAGAATGTCAAACAACTGACGAAAGTGGAGTCTTTGTGAAGATTGATGATTGCTCATTTTTATATCTATTTTTTTTAATGCCTGGCTTGCGATCGACTGACACACCCTCCGCGATCGACCGGTAGCTCGCGATCGACGTATTGCCCACCCCTGATCTAGAGTTTAAATAATCTGCTGCAAACATGCACGTCTCTCACAATAATTTTGAACTTAACTTGTGGGTCACCAGTTCAATTGCCCAAATGATGAAAAAGAAAGGACATAAATGAAACCTTGAAGAACACCACTAGTATACATTATTTTTTGGACCATAGGGCGCATCGGATTATAAGGCGCACTGCCGATGAGTGGGTCTAGCCAGGTCTTTTTTTCATACAAAAGGCGCACCGGGTTATACGGCGCATTAAAGGGGTCATATTATGATTTTTTCTTAATGGAAAACACTTCCTTGTGGTCTACATAACATGTAATGGTGATTACATGGTCAAAATGTTGCATAGATTGTGTTTTACAGATCATTTTCTAGTAGCTTTCTGAGCATCTCTTCAGGATGCGCCGTTTTGTGGGCGGTCTTAATTACGTGGCTCGCCTTCGACAGCGTCTTCTCCCCGTCATCTTTGTTGCAGCGGTGTAGCGTGCAAGGACGGGAGTGGAAGGAGTTTTAAAAGATGGAGCTGACTGTTTTAATGACATACAGACTTTACTTAAGTCAATAACGGAGCAGCATCGTATCATCCGTGGCTCAATAAAGCAACATCAACGCCGGAAATGTGTCCAGTGAAAAGCCATCCGACCAGAACCCTCTAATAACTAAAGTTCCATGGGTGAATGATGTAAACCCGCTACAGTTATTAGCGCTTTGATGGCTGGTCTACTGACAGATATAAGTAAGAACGTTATGCTACTTTATATTAGAAATGCTAACAGCGGAAGATGAATGTCCCATAAAAAGGTCGAAAAAAAGTGGAAGCTTATGACTACGGTGGCGCCACGGACTACAATGACGGAGACGCGCACATTTTCAGGACTTATGTTGATCCCAAATACACTGCAGCAGGTACCAGAAAGAAAAGTTGCTTTTGCATAATATTGCGAAACAAAACGGCAGGTAATATGTCTGCTAATAAGTGCCATTCTGTGTTCCTTATACACACACAACATAATACTACTCGTATTTTTAATGCGCCAACAATCCATCAAAGGGTGCGGTTTCATAGTTTACCAAAGTTTTACTAAAAAAACTGGGGAGGGAGCGCATATTTCACGACTATGTAGACCTATTTGCTCGAAGTGACGAATATTTATTCGAACTCTTTAGGATACCTCAGCAGTCCCCCCTTTCTTAAACTTACGTTTTGACATTCTATATTCCCCCGCGGGATAATACGAATTTCTTTTTTGCAATCTGTTTTTTGTTTTCTCCGCGTGTTTGATGTTCAGCTTTTCCGCCGGAATTGTGCCCCTATATGGGGAATTAAGGGTGTTTACCTATGCAAATTACGGAATTAAGAGTGTTTACATATGCATATCGGGGAAATAAGGGTGTGTTTATATGCAAATTATGATAGATACGCACACGCTAACCATTTGGCATTGAGCAACTTAAGAGCATCAGGTGGGAACAATTTGGCCGTTTAAGAACACGTCATGAATTTGAATGGACTACTATTAGGAAATCACTTAGGAAGAAAGATAGGAGGAAAGGTCAGGAACTTATTGCTGAACAGGGGCCCACTGATCTTACCTCATGCAAACAGGTGTATTGAACGTGGTATGGAGCGACCGTCTCCTCGCCCTTGATCTCTACATTGATGTGCATCCTAATGGCCCCCGACACAGCTGATTTGTCAGTGCGCTTGTCTGACGAAAGCGAAAGACCAGCAGAGGGATGTTAGAAGTCACTGGGTGACATCACACTGCAGTGCGACTCACCCAAGTTGTACCACACGTCCATCTCCCCACTCAGCGTGCGGACCTCGATGATGGTTTGCCCCAGGAAGTCGTCAGACTCGCGCTTGAACTTCTGCTTCACTCTGGACTTAATGTCGTCGTCCTCGTCCCACACGCGCACCTTGATGCGGTCAGAAGAATTGTGGCATTCGCTGCACGCACACGACAAAATCCAAGAGTTCCTTAGACACGGTTTAAAAATATCAGATTATTGTTTTAGGTGAGGACCTACAAATTGAAAGTCTCCTCCCAGACAGGGTTGAGGTTGCCATAGATGGTTTTGGTCCTCTTTTTGGTCTTTCCAACCTGGACGGTGACATAGGGATCACTAGAACCAGTTTTATCCTTGGCTTGTAAACCTTGGGCGCACAACACTGGAAGAGGGAATAAGAATAAGTGCGTGTGATGTCACAGCGTTGACTAACTTCAGTCCAATCTAGCCGCTCACCTGTGATGCTAATCTTGGCCGACCACTTGGATGTGCCGTCGAGCACGCTCTGTTTGATCTGCTTCATCTGCGTGCCGTGGGTTGGCTTGGGGACAGAGAAGACCTCCTGAATGAGCTCAAAGATCTCCGGTTTGTTCCTCTCGCGGATTTTCATGCGGTCTTTGAGGACCATGATGATGTTCTGAGTTCGGTCCTCCGCGCCATGTTTGGAGCTCTTCTCCGCGGCCCCTGGTCAGTGGGCAAAAGGGAGAAAGAATGACACATTTACAAACCCCAAAACCAGTGAAGTTGGCACGTTGTGTAATTCGTAAATTTAAAACAGAATACAATGATTTGCAAATCCGTTTTAACTTAAATTTAACTGGATAGACTGCAAAGACAAGACATTTAATGTTCGAATCTCAAAAACTATTTTTTTGGGACAAATATTAATTACCTTAGAGTTTATTGGCAGCAATACATTGCAAAAAAGTTGGCTTAGGGGCATTTTTACCACTGTGTTATATGGCCTTTCCTTTTAACAACACTCTGTAAACGTTTGGGAACTGAGGAGACCAATTTTTGAAGCTTTTCAGGTGGAATTATTTCCCATTCTTGCTTGATGTACAGCTTAAGTTGTTCAACAGTCCGGGGTCTCCGTTGTGGTATTTTAAGCTTCACAATGTGCCACACGTTTTCAATGGGAGAAAGGTTTGGACTACAGGCAGGCCAGTATAGTACCCACACTCTTTTATTATGAAGCCACGCTGTTATAATACGTGGCTTGGTATTGACAACGTTGCTTGAATGGCAACAAAAGTTGCTCCAAAATCTGTATGTATTATTAATGGTGCCTTCACAGATGTGCCTTGGGCACTAATACACCCCCATACCATCACAGATGCTCGCTTTTGAACTTTGTGCCTATAACAATGGTTCTTTTACTATTTGGTCCGGAGGACATGACGTCCACAGTTTCCAAAAACAATTGGAAATGTGTACTTGTCACACCCCAGAACACTTTTCCAATTTGCATCAATCCATCTTAGATGGGCTCGGCCCCAGCATTTCCGGGTGTTGTTGATAAATGGCTTTTGCTTTGCATTGTTGAGTTTTAACTTGCACTTACAGATGTAGAGACAAACTGTAGTTACTGACAGTAGTTTTCTGAAGTGTTTTTGAGCCCATGTGGTGATATCTTTTACACACTGATGTCGCTTTTTCATGCAGTACCACCTGAGGGCTCAAAGGTCCGTAATATCATCGTTTACGTGCAGTGATTTCTAAAGATTCTCTGAACCTTTTGATTAAATTACGGACCATAGATGGTGAAATCCTTAAATTCCTTGCAATAGCTCGTTGAGAAATATTGTTCTTAAACTGTTGGACAATTTGCTCACACGTGTTCACAAAATGGTGACCCTCGCCCCATCCTTTTTTGTGAATGACTGAGCATTTCATGGAAGCTGCTTTTATACCCAATCATGGCACCCACCTGTTCCCAATTAGCCTATTCACCTGTGGGATGATCCATATCAGTGTTTGACGAGCATTCCTCAACTACCTCAGTCTTTTTTGGCACTAGTGCCAACTTTTTTAGAACATGTTGCAGGGATCAAATTCCAAATGAGCTAATATTAGCAAAAAATACATTTCTGTAGTTTGAACGTTAAGTATATTGTCTTTGCAGTCTATTCAATTTAGTATAGGTTAAAAAGATTTGCAAATCATTGTATTTTGTTTTTATTTACGATTTACACAACGTGCCAACTTCACTGGTTTTGGGGTTTGTGCAATGCACTGGCATAAGAAAGGGCTGTTAATTAAAGTACAGGACATATTGTTGGGTACACCAATCAAATAAGATCCAATGCAAGAGTTGGACAATAGTGTTTCACTCCAGTCCTGTAGGTGGCGGTAATGCACATTACAAAGTGGGTGTGACCACCTCCAATACTTTTTTCACTGCAATTCCATCATGTGGATTTGATAGGTCAAATGGCCCCAATCGGAGCAGACTGTAACGGCAAAAAGTATAAAATATTTTTACAATCTGCACCTTAATTAATACTTCCACGAAAATGTTGTGTTTTTTTAACAGTTTGAATTCAAATTAGCACATTCCTACAGCGCCATTTAAAACAAAGTCCTGGAAAATTAGTCCTAAACAGTCTTTGAAAAAAAAAAACTTTTTTTAAAATCAGCTCTCTCTATTTTTTAGCAGGTGTATCTAATGTTGAGGCCGGTGAGTGCATTTAACATTGCCTGGTGAAGTCCAGCACAAAAAACAAGGAGAGGGAAGTAAATGAAATCACATTTCATGAGGGACACGTTTGCAGAGCTATAAAACGCTGAGTAACCGAGGTGGATGTCAGCAAAAGAAGAATAGTTTTTAATATCCCCTCCAGAAGAGAAACAATAAAATTGAACATGAGGTTCGGATATGAATGTATAATTCATATCTGTTGGGAATATTTGTGCTATATTGTTGCCCACAAGGACCATGTCTGAGAGTTATCTTTCTTACTTTGCAGACAGTCAGCATTGAGCAGATCCTGGCATTTCTCGTGGCATTTGACCCCGCACTCTGTGCAGCGCATGCCCTGCCGAGCGATGCCCCACAGCAGACCCTCGCACTCGTAGCAGTAGGTAGGGGTGGTGGCCGTCCAAACCTCGAAATTGTGCGGAGTCGTGCAGGAGATGGGATAGATGAGAGCCTGGAGGGTCTTCTTGTAGACATGACTCTTCTGCAAAGGAAGACGTGGTAGTCTTGAGGGTTAAAGTTTTGTTGTGTGGTTAATTTTATCAGGCATAATTTTCTGATAGGATTGGAAGTAGCATGTGTTTTTATTTGGTCACATAGTACTTTAAACAGTGTTTTCTACCAAGGTGAAAGGGCACGTGTCCGTCCGCAGTGCTGCAGACAGTTCTCAAGATAGTGGGAATCCCACAAGGAAGTAGGTGTCGGGTTAAGAAGGAAGATTAGAGACCTTAGCAACATCCGGTAGAAGGTCCACAAAAAAAGGGACAGAGGACAGGGGTCGAAGGTTACCGGACCCAAATCATTCACAGAAAATAGACTAAGCAGCAAACTGGGTGTTAACCAGACTGATCGGCACCAAGACTAGACCCACAAAGAGTGGTGGTCTACAGCAGTGGTTCTCAACCTTTTTTCGGTGATGTACCCCCTGTGGACATTTTTTAAATTCAAGTACCCCCTAATCAGAGCAAAGCATTTTTGGTTGAAAAAAAGAGATAAAAAAGTGAAATACAGCACTATGTCATCAGTCTCTGATTTTTTAAATTGCACAACAGTGCAAAATATTGCTCATTTGTAGTGGTCTTTCTTGAACTATTTGGAAAAAAAAGGTATAAAAATAACTAGTAATTCAATTCTAAATAAAGATTTCTACACATAGAAGTAATCATCAACTTAAAGTGCCCTCTTTGGGGATCGTAATAGAGAGCCGTTTGGATTCATGAACTTAATTCTAAACATTTTTTCACATAAAAAGAAATCTTTAACATCAATATTTATGGAAGATGTCCACAAAAAATCTAGCTGTCAACACTGAATATTGCATTGTTGTATTTCTTTTCCCAGTTTATGAACTTACATTCATATTTTGTTGAAATATTATTCAATAAACATATTTATAAAGGATTTTTGAATTATTGCTATTTTTAGAATATTTTTGAAAAATCTGAAGTACCCCTTGGCATACCTTCAAGTACCCCCAGGGGTACGCGTAACCCCATTTGAGAACCACTGGTCTACAGTAAAGGTATTTAAACAACAGTTGTCCGACAGGACAGCAGAATGAAGGGATTTGGCAATTCTTCTCCTAGAGCTGCAGTTCTAGTCAGAGGCTCGCTGAAACAAAATAAAGCTTTTTGTTCAACGATTGCTCTTGGCATCTCCTTGGCTCATCACCCATCACACGGCCAATGTTTCATACGGAGGAACTAATGTTGAACACCTCTGAGGTTGGACAATTCAGAAGGTGTTCAATATTTGGGAGGAAAATGTCCTCCAAAAGAAACATGCACACAGTTCAATTTGCCGCTAAAGAAGTAACTTCACAAGTAGTTAATTTTTTTGTTTCGATGTTTTTACAAAGGCAAACAATGACAACAATAGAACAGGAAGTGTAACATTTTAGCATAGCTGCTTTGGCTGATCAGCACAATACGGCATTAACAAACATAAAAACAAACATTATAAAAAAATATATCTAAATAGCAACAGTTTCACTGTATGTATGTTTATTTAAATTATGATTTACTGACCAGTTCTTCGTTGTGCAGTGTGCTGGACGTTAGGGCTGAGGTAATGCCGGCCTTCCTGGAGCTCTGGACCAATGACTGATTGACAGGAGAGAGGGGAGTTCCTCAAAAATATTTCAGTTAAGCAATAATATTGTGGTAATAATGACTGGTGGAATTTATTCAGAAAACAAGCAGTGTTCACTCACCATAGCCTGCGGCATTAACATGAAGGTGGGAAGAAAAAGGGAGATTTGAAAAAAATAAATATCTATGGCATGATGTGTAAATATCATACATTATTTACAGCAGGGGTGTCAAACATACAGAACAGATTTTATCCAGCCCGCGGGATGAGTGTGCTAAGTATAAAAATGAGTCAGTTTTTGAATGAAAGAAACCGGTGTTCTAGATGTGTCCACTAGATGTCGCAATAGCAATTCTTTGTATTTCTGTAGATGATGCTGCTACATATGTAAAAAAAAAAACACGTTAGTAAACCAGTCGAGGAAAATGAGCAAACTACATAAATAACATCCTGTAATTTTTTATCTTCCTTTTTGACTCCCTTTTTAGACCAGTTGATCTGCCGTTTCTTTTCTTTTTCTCCTATGTCCCACTCTCCCTTGTGGAGGGGGTCCGGTCCGATCCGGTGGCAATGTACTGCTTGCCTGTGTATCGGCTGGGGACATCTCTGCGCTGCTGATCCGCCTCCGCTTGGGATGGTTTCCTGCTGGCTCCGCTGTGAACGGGACTCTCGCTGCTGTGTTGGATCCGCTTTGGACTGGACTCTCGCGACTGTGTTGGATCCATTATGGATTGAACTTTCACAGTATCATGTTAGACCCGCTCGACATCCATTGCTTTCCTCCTCTCCAAGGTTCTCATAGTCATCATTGTCACCGACGTCCCACTGGGTCATTATTGTTACCGATGTCCCACTGGGTGTGAGTTTTCCTTGCCCTTATGTGGGCCTACCGAGGATGTCGTAGTGGTTTGTGCAGCCCTTTGAGACACTAGTGATTTAGGGCTATATAAGTAAACATTGATTGATTGATTGATCTTGATAGAATGAAAAATAACACCAATGAGTTGACTAATGAAGATCATCACGTCAATTATTTAGAAAATATGAATAACGACAAATAAAGATAGAACACTATTAACCGCAACATGTAAATGTAAAATAAAACCCAAAACCATTACGATTTGTACATTTTTAGAACATACCTGTTAAATTTTTAAACAAAGAAAACAATCTGAAGCGGCCTTTATTTTTAAGTTATCGTACCGTGCTGCACACTTGGGAGTAGATTTTTCTCCATGTGGTCCTCGATCTAAAATGGGTTTGACACCCCTGATTTACAGTATTAAATGCATAAACAATTTAAATAAACTACATTGGCTTATTTACATCTTTGCATAGCTCGCTCTGTTAAGGTATTGTAGTTTAAAATACATAGAAAGATGGAAGGGAAAAGAAGGGAAGATCATGAAGAGAATAGCTTGCTGCTGAAGCCGAGCAATAAATGGACAGGAGGGAGTATAAAGAGATTAAACCCACCAGATCTCTGACCAGAGGCATCGCTTTCCTCTTCCTGAGGTCTGGCATGCTGTCGATGCTGTAAAGAGCACCCCCCATCCTGAAGGGAAAGCACGCACCAGTTATAATTGGCTCAGTTGTTAACCTGAGTGTGCATGAATCAATTAGAAAAGGTGAAGAAAAGCTTTGTCACGGTTGTCAGTACTCACCCCGCTGATAATAGCAGAGAGGCGATGCCGACGCTCTCTCCTCGGGCCTGCAGACCACACCAAAGGATGAAAGTGGGAACACAGGTGTATGCGGTGCAAGCTGGGTACCATTAGAGCAATTGCTAAAATATTAAGAAGATTATCATTGTGTCATGTGCGCTGATTACATACAGTACATTTAGCTTGGGTACACATACACTATATTGCCAAAAGTATTTAGCCTCCTGCCTTGACTCACATATGAACTTGAAGTGCCAACCCATTCCTAACCCATAGGGTTCAATATGATGTCGGTCCAACTTTTGCAGCTATTACAGCTTCAACTCTTCTGGGAAGGCTGTCCACAAGGGTGCAGAGTGCGTTTATAGGAATTTTCACCCATTCTTCCAAAAGCGCATTGGTGAGGTCACACACTGATGTTGGTCAAGAAGGCCTGGCTCTCAGTCTCCGTTCAAATTCATCCCAAAGGTGTTCTATCGGGTTCAGGTCAGGACTCTGTGCAGGCCAGTCAAGTTCATCCACACCAGACTCTGTCATCCATGTCTTTATGGATCTTGCTTTGTGCACTGGTGCACAGTCATGTTGGAAGAGGAAGGGGCCCAATCCAAACTGTTCCCACAAGGTTGGGAGCATGGAATTGTCCAAAATGTTTTAGTATCCTTTCACTAGAACTAAGGGGCCAAGCCCAATTCCTGAAAAACAACCCTACACCATAACTCCTCCTCCACCATATTTCACACTTTGCACAATGCAGTCCAAAATGTAATGTTCTCCTGGAAATCTCCAAATCCAGACTGGTCCATCAGATTGCCAGATGGAAAAGAGAACGCGTTTCCACTGCTCTAGAGTCCAGTGCCGATGTGCTTTCCACCACTTCATCCCACATTTTGCATTGGACATGGTGATGTATGGCTTAGATCAAGAACCTATGGCTCTAGAGCCAGATGTGGCTCTTTTGATGACTGCATCTGGCTCTCAGATAAATCTTAGCTGACATTGTTTAACACGGTAAGTAATGAATAATTCCGCTGGTAATCACGATGTTAAAAATAACGTCCATCCATTTCTACCGCTTATTCCCATTTTGGGGTCACGGGGGGCGCCTATCTCAGCTACAATCGGGCGGAAGGCGGGTACACCCTGGCTAAGTCGCCACCTCATCGCAGGGCCAACACAGATAGACAGACAACATTCACACACTAGGGCCCATTTAGTGTTGCCAATCAACCTATCCCCAGGTGCATGTCTTTGGAAGTGGGAGGAAGCCGGAGTACCCGGAGGGAACCCACGCATTCACGGGGAGAACATGCAAACTCCACACAGAAAGATCCCGAGCCTGGGATTGAACCCAGGACTGCAGGACCTTCGTATTGTGAGGCAGACGCACTAACCCCTCTCCCACCGTGAAGCCCGTTAAAAATAACGTTCAAAATATAAAACGTTCTCATGCATTTTAATCCATCCATCCTTCTTTTTTCTACCGCACCTGTTCAAGAAATAACAATGTTATTAAATAGAATTACAAACTCTAAAAATATTGGTCTTACTTAAAAAATGCACGCACTTCGTTGTATTCAGTGTTAAAAAAAATATGATATGGCTCTCAAGGAAATACATTTTAAAATATTTGGCTTTCACTGCTCTCTCAGCCAAAAAGCTTCCCGACCCCTGCCTTAGATGCAGCTGGTCGGCCATGGAAACCCATTCCATGAAGCTCTCTGCCTACTGTACGTGGGCTAATTGGAAGGTCACATGAAGTTTAGAGCTATGTAGCAGCTGACTGTGCAGAAAGTCGGCGACCTCTTTGCACTACGTGCTTTGGACACTTTTTAGCTGAGTTGCTGTTGTTCCCAAACTCTTCCATTTTCTTATAATAAAGCAGACAGTTGACTTTGGAATATTTAATAGATCCACGCTGGAAATCACTGAGCTCCTGAGCGCGGCCCATTCTTTCACAAATGTTTGTAGAAACAGTCTCCATGCCTTAGTGCTTGATTTTATACACCTGTGGCCGGGCCAAGTGATCAGGACACCTGATCCTGTTAATTTGGATGGGTGGCCAAATACTTTTGGCAATATAGTGTACATTTTCTGAAAGCATCAAACAAAGCAGCACAGCAAAGTAAAGTCTGAGGTTTTGTTGGAAACGACACTCAGCACGCTCCAAGCATCTCAAGGAGTTGAACAAAGCACATCACAGCTCAACGAGGTGGTTTAACACACAACAGGCTGTACCTACCTGAGGATCTGCTCCAGCCAGGGGAGAGTCAGAATGGACAACATGCAAATCGCTATGAGGATGGCAAACAACTGAAAAGAAAATAATGAAATGGCAAAAAAAAGGCTGGGGGTAAACAGAAACCATTGCATAAACACATATAATCCACTGTTGTAAACTACAGGAGAAACTCCAGACCATTCCACGGAAGCTGGTAAAAACCATGCAGGAACAGAACTTTTAAACAATCATTATGACAGTAACCTTTCACTCCAGAGGAGAGTATGGTTAGTTTCTGTGCACACACAGATAAACACACACATGCACCCAAGCTGTACCTCTTGCAACTGTAGCCGCACTCTGCTGAACAACCGGAGCCAGTTGGCTTTGGCTCTCGCAGGACCAGGTTCCATAAGTTCCCTCTTTGGGAAACTGAGATTCAAGATAAGAAATGTGTTATTAATCGTAGTTGTGTACATGATTGCACCTAATGTCATGATTATTGATTATTTGAAACTAAACTACTAGACCTTTAACATACAGTTCTTATACTGGATGTAGTGTTGTCCCGATACCAATATTTTGGTGCCTATACCAAAATTATTTCAATACTTTTTGGCAATTTTCTAAATAAAGGGGACCACAAAAAAAGTGCATTATTGGCTTTATTATAACAAAAACTCTTAAGGTACATTAAACATATGTTTCTTATTGCAAGTTTATCCTTAAAAAAATAGTGAACATACTAGACAACTTGTATTTTATTACTAAGTAAGCAAACAAAGGCACCTAATTTAGCTGCTGACGTATGCAGTAACATTTTGTGTCATTCATCATTCTATTATTTTGTCCACATTATTAAGGACCAGTGGTAGAAAATTAATTATTCATCTACTTGTTTATTTACTGTTCAATCAATCAATCAATCAATCAATGTTTATTTATATAGCCCCAAATCACAAATGTCTCAAAGGACTGCACAAATCATCACGACTACAACATCCTCGGAAGAACCCACAAAAGGGCAAGGAAAACTCACACCCAGTGGGCAGGGAGAATTCACATTCAGTGGGACGCCAGTGACAATGCTGACTATGAGAAACCTTGGAGAGCACCTCAGATGTGGGCAACCCCCCCCCCTCTAGGGGACCGAAAGCAATGGATGTCGAGCGGGTCTAACATGATACTGTGGAAGTTCAATCCATAGTGGCTCCAACACAGCCGCGAGAGTTCAGTTCAAAGCGGATCCAAGACAGCAGCAAGAGTCCCGTCCACAGGAGACCATCTCAAGCGGAGGCGGATCAGCAGCGTAGAGATGTCCCCAATCGATACAGGCGAGCGGTCCATCCTGGGTCTCGACTCTGGACAGCCAGTACTTCATCCATGGTTATCGGACCGGACCCCCTCCACTGTTAATATCTGCTTACTTTCTCTTTTATCATCTTCTATCTACACTTCTTTTAACATGTAATAATCACTTATTCTTCTGTTGTTTGATACTTTACATTAGTTTTGGATGATGTCACAAATTTAGGTATCCAAGTAGTTACAGGATCATACATTGGTCGTATTCAAAGTCCTCGTGTGTCCAGGGACATATTTACTCAGTTTATAAACATGATATAAATTAAAAAAAAATGATTTTGTGATAGTTGATTGGCAACACTAAATTGGCCCTAGTATTTGAATGTGAGTGTGAATGTTGTCTATCTATCTGTGTTGGCCCTGCGATAAGGTGGCGACTTGTCCAGGGTGTACCCTGCCTTCCGCCCGATTGTAGCTGAGATAGGTGCCAGCGCCCCCCCCCCCCCCCCCCCGACTCCAAAAGGGAATAAGCGGTAGAAAATGGATGGATGGATGGATTTTGTGATGCTAAAAAATATCAATGTCATCATAGTAGTATCGACTAGATACACTACTGTACTTGGTATAATTACAGTGGATGTTAGGTATAGATCCACCAATGGTGTTAGTTTACATTTTGACACCGGTGAGCTAGGGTGTGTAATGAAGCATGTTTAGCTATTCCTCGTCGCCATGGAGGTGAGGATTAGTGATATAGAAGTAGCTAAAACAATGCAGACTGGGGCTGGACTTTAGCCGCTAGCTAGCTAGCCATGTGTTACAGCAGTGGTCCCCAACCTTTTTGTAGCTGCGGACCGGTCAACGCTTGATAATTTGTCCCGCGGCCCGGCCGGGGGGTGGAGTGGGGATTTTTCTTTCTCTTTGTCATGAAAAAGGGAGGTTTTTGTCATGAAAAATTTAGTTTTTTTGGGTGGGTGCACTACTTGTAAGTGTATCTTGTGTTTTTTATGTTGTTTTAATTTAAAAAATATATATATATATTTTTTAATTAAAAAGACATTTAAAATTAATAACAAATTATTCTGCGGCCCGGTGGTTGGGGATCACTGTCTTACAGCACGTCTTCCTGAGGGGGTTTCAGTGTTATAACTTCATCTTACTCTGAGATGCTACCTCAGTAGAAGCATTTAAGTCTCACCTTAAAACTCATCTGTATACTCTAGCCTTTAAATAGACCTCCTTTTTAGACCAGTTGATCTGCCGCTTCTTTTCTTTTTCTTTTTTCTTTTCTTTGTCCTATGTCCCCCCCTCCCTTGTGGAGGGGGTCCGGTCCGATGGCTGTCCAGAGTAGAGACCCAGGATGGACCGCTCGCCTGTATCGATTGGGGACATCTCTACACTGCTGATCCGCCTCCGCTTGAGATGGTCTCCTGTGGACGGGACTCTCGCTGCTGTCTTGGATCCGCTTTGGACTGAACTCTCGCGGCTGTGTTGGAGCCACTATGGATTGAACTTTCGCAGAATCATGTTAGACCCGCTCGACATCCATTGCTTTCGGTCTCCTAGAGAGGGGGGGGGGGGGGTTGCCCACATCTGAGGTCCTCTCCAAGGTTTCTCATAGTCAGCATTGTCACTGGCGTCCCACTGGATGTGAATTCTCCCTGCCCACTTGGTGTGAGTTTTCCTTGCCCTTTTGTGGGTTCTTCCGAGGATGTTGTAGTCGTAATGATTTGTGCAGTCCTTTGACATTTGTGATTTGGGGCTATATAAATAAACATTGATTGATTGATTGATTGATTGATCTTTGTCGTTAGTTTTTAAGCCAAAATGCCTCCGTTCTCCCTTTTCTGTCTACACACTGTGTCTGCTTGTGAGTACTCCGTGACTGTGCACTGCCAAACATGCTCGTCTGCTCGTAAACCAGCAATGGCACGACGTGACGATGACAAGGGCGCGGCGGACCGGTACTTTTCAGAGGCGGTATAGTACCAAATATGATTCATTATTCCATTGTAGTGGAACATTTCTGTCCTAGGGTTACCTCTAAACTGAATGCATTGGGAGGGACATAAGATGTCAAGTCACCCTGACCAAGTGCTAGTTCTTTTGGTGGGGTGATGTTTGAACATTGGACAGTTGCATGGGTTGTTGTACTACAATCACACCATCCATCCATTTCTACCGCTTATTCCCTTTGGGGTCGCTGGTGCCTATCTCAGCTACAATCAGGCGGAAGGCGGGGTACACCCTGGACAAGTCGCCACCTCATCGCAGGGCCAACACAGATAGACAGACAACATTCACAGTCACGTTCACACACTAGGGCCAATTTAGTGTTGCCAATCAACTTATCCCCAGGTGCATGTCTTTGGAAGTGGTATGATTCATTATACTATACGAACACAGGTATAGCTCTAAGTGGACAGTGTTTACCTGGGGACACGGGGCTCCTCTGCTTTCTCCTCAGCAGCCGGTGGGACGCTCTCCTCAGCTGTAAATTGCTCCACCGGTGCAGGTGCCTCCAGGGGCAGCTCGGACTTTGGCTCAGGCTTTTGGAACTTGACATCAGGTCCTGGAATCTGTGATATCGTGGTGGTGCTGGTGGTGGTGGACGTGCCGTTGATGCTAGCAGTGGTGGTGAATAAGTCTTGCTGGGTGGGTGCAAAAAGAGCTGAGTCTGAGGTGAAAGGGGGCAAGGTGTCATCTTGTCGGAGGGGCGGAGTGGTTCTTGAGGGTTGGGAGGGTTCGGGAGGAAGTTGCTGCTGATGCAACGACGTTTGTTTTTCCAGGGGCGGCCTGCTGGAGGACACACTATCAGATGGGGGTAGGATGGTGGTAGCCGTGCTAACTGGGGTGTAAGGTGGCTCCTGCTCCTCGCGGACGGCACCTTCAACCGGGTACATATCCTCGTCCCCCTCGTACGGCATCTCCTCCTCGTCTTCGTAGTTGTACTCCCCTTCCTCCTCATACGTCTCACCCTCCTCGTCAAAGATCGCCCGGTCTTCGCCTCCATCTTTGACGTAGCTTCCCTCGTCGCTGTACACCCCCTGCGGGTCCTCCCCGTCCCAGCCCGGGAAGTCCTCCTTGCCGTAGCTGATGGAGGAGTGGCAGGAGTGGTACGAGTCATTCTCGTCGTAGAACTCGGAGCCTCGCAAGCTCTCGCCGTCCTCGGGGGCAAACTCCTCGCTCAGCTGGGAGCTGCCTCGGCTCAGCTCGCCCGACGAGGCGTAGCGACTGTCTGTGGGGCTGAGGGAGAAATACACGCACAGATGTTATATAAAAGAATTAAAAATAGTCGGAGCGATCAAGGGCGTCGAGCAGCATCCAGGACTTGCGGGACTAGCGTGTTGGTTAGTGTGAAACTTGAAGGCCTACTGAAATGACATTTTCTTATTTAAGCGGGGATAGCAGGTCCATTCTATGTGTCATACTTGATCATTTCGCGATATTGCCATATTTTTGCTGAAAGGATTTAGTAAAGAACATCGACGATAAAGTTCACAACTTTTGGTCGCTAATAAAAAAGCCTTGCCTTTACCGGAAGTCGCAGATGATGAAGTCACCCCTGTGAGGGCTCCTCACATCCTCACATTGTTTATAATGGGAGCCTCCAGCAGCAAGAGCTATTCGGACCGAGAAAACGACAATTTCCCCATTAATTTGAGCGAGGTTGAAAGATTCGTGGCTGAGGATATTGATAGCGAAGGACTAGAAAAAATAAAGAAATAAATAAGTTAAAAAAAAAGGCGATTGCATTGGGAGCAATTCAGATGTTTTTAGACACATTTACTAGGATAATTCTGGGAAATCCTTTATCTTTCTATTGTGTTGCTAGTGTTTTAGTGAGTTAAATAGTACCGGAAAGTCGGAGGGGTGTGTTTGAGGGAAGTCACGGCAGCTGCATGGACGGCGCAAGCTCCGCAGATCTCCGGTAAGAGGCGATTTTTTTACCACAATTTTCTCACTGAAACCCGCCGGTTGACAGAGTGGTCGGGATTCATGTTCGCTTGACCGCTGTGATCCATAGTAAAGCTTCACCTCCGGGAATTTTAAACAAGGAATCACCGTGTGTTTGTGTGGCTAAAGGCTAAAGCTTCCCACCTCCATCTTTCTACTTTGACTTCTCCATTATTAATTGAACAAATTGCAAAAGATTCAGCAACACAGATGTGCAGAATACTGTGTAATTGCGCGATGAAAAAAGACAACGCGTCATCATTCCGCGACGTTTTCAACAGGAAACTCCGAGGGAAATTTTTTATTGTAATTTAGTCAACTAAACCGGCCGTACTGGCATGTGTTGCAATGTTAATATTTCATCATTGATATATAAACTATCAGACTGCGTAGTGGGTAGTAGTGGGTTTCAGTAGGCCTTTAAAAGGGACTTGTGTTGAGGTTGAGGCCAAAAGGGGGGAGACTGCTAGCTACTAGTGGGGAACCAGACCAGCAAGCTGAAGAGTGGAGGTGGGAGGTGATGCATCTGTGGCCTTGTTCACACTGCAGACAAATCCGATTTCTTACTCAAATCGGATCCTGAAGTGCTACAACAGAGCAGTGTTTTTCAACCTTTTTTGAGCCAAGGCACATTTTTTGCATTGAAAAAATCTGGAGGCACACCACCAGCATAAATCATTAAAAAACGAAACTCAGTTGACAGTAAAAAGTCGTCGCAATTGTTGGATATGACTTTAAACCATAACCAACCATGCATCACTATAGCTCTTGTCTCAAAGTAGGTGTACTGTCACTTATTTGGACTTTTTTGCTGTATTCCTGTATGTAGTATTTTAATTCTTGTCTTGCGCTCCTATTTCGGTGTCGTTTTCTCTTTTTTTGTTATTTTCCTGTAGCAGTTTCATGTCTTCCTTTGAACGATATTTACCGCATCTACTATGTTTTTATCAATCAAAAATATTTCAGTTATTTTTATCAATCTTTATGGGGACATTGTCGATTGTCATGTCATGTACAGATGTACTTTGTGGACGCCGTCTTTGCTCCACAGTAAGTCTTTGCTGTCGTCCAGCATTCTGTTTTTGTGTACTTTGTAGCCAGTTCAGTTTTAGTTTCGTTCTGCATAGCCATCCCTAAGCTTCAATGCCTTTTCTTAGGGGTACTCACTTTTTGTTTATTTTTGGCTTAAGCATTAAACACAATTTTACCTGCACGCCGCCTCCCGCTGTTTCCAACATCTACAAATCAATTAGCACCAGCTGCCACCTACTGATATGGAAGAGTATTACACGGTTACTCTGGTGAGCTCAAGACAACACCGACACAACAGCAAGACATAATTTTCAGACTATAATGACTGGTTTGAAAACTATTTTAACCCAAATAGGTGAAATTAGACAATCTCCCACGGCACACCAGACTGTATCTCACGGCACACTAGTGTGCCGCGGCACAGTGGTTGAAAAACACCGCAATAGAGCACTGTGAAGCGGAAGGAGAAGTGCCACACCCCAGATTGTGTATGATGTATTTTATATATAATGCATTGAGCAGTTACTCTGTATTTTTAAACACTTTTTTTTTTTAAAAGCATTTTCCTTTGTGTGGATTTATTTTAGATGATATTTGTCCACTACCTGACCGATTCTATCTTAGCTACCTCTCATTGACGCCCTAACCACGAGCCATCAGGAGCAAGGGTGAAGTGTCTTGCTCAAGGACACAACGGACGTGGGAGACTGGCCCTGCCAGAAACCTGAGGGTTCCTGGTTCGATCCCCAGCTTTTACCAACCTCATCACATCCGTTATTACCTTCAGCAAGACACGTCACCCTTGCTCCTGATGGGTCGTGGTTAGGGCCTTGCATGGCAGCTGTCGCCATCAGTGTGTGAATGAGTGTGTGTGAATGGGTGAATATGGAAATAGTGTCAAAGCGCTTTGAGGCAGAAGGTAGAAAAGCCCTATGGTTGTATAACCCATTTATCATACATAATGTGTATTTGGTAACACTTTAGTATGGAGAACATATTCTAAGTAACAAAGACTTAATTTTGAGTTATTTGGACATTAGGGGAACATATAAGGGTTAGGGTTACTAAAAAGTTATAATTCTGAGGTTATTGAGGGAAGACTCTTAGTTAATTGCTTACTGGTTGTATAATAAGGCCATGCAGAATAAGGCATTAATAAGTACTTAATCACTAATTAAGAGCCAATATGTTACTAATTTGCATGTTAATAAGTAAGTAATTAATGGTGAATAAGTTCCCCATACTACAGTGTTACCGTATATTTTCTGCTGGATCTATTCTCTATTTTATGCTGCCCTTTTTTTTTTTGCTGCAGCTGTTACATATACTGTAATATTGTACATGGTAATTGGGATTTGTTATATATTGTATATATGATATAAAAATATAATATTATATCAGTATATAATATATACTGTATATATAATATGTACATTTTACATGTATGTTATATTGCTACTATGGTACATTTTTAGTCTACTTTATACTTTTTGTTTTCGCCCTCTTTTTGTGCACGGTCCTTTCCATCCTTACCCTTTCCATCCTTCATAACTGAGCTACTGTGTGGAACAATTTCCCTTGTGTATCATTAAAGTTTACCTAAGTCTAAGTAAAGACTTTTTTTTTTTTAATGCAGCAGTTATAAAGAGTGTTCAGGAACATGCCGAGCCACCCCTGTACACATGATGGGGAAAATATTTTGCAATATTAAAAGCATCGTTATATTTTCTGCGAAATAATTAGTTTTTTTTCAGTTACGTTTTACAATACAAACCAAAACATTTGTGCTGTCCGTGCAGTTTAAGGTGTGGACCTTCAAGACAAATTTAAATAATAATAGTTTTTCTGGCAGGTAGCCTTGTGATTGGGTGAAATGAAGATTATTTGTAAGTCTGTTTTTATGTACGGAATAAAATTGGGCATTTATTCAAAAATGCTAAATAATAAAAAAAAATCCACACATTTCTAAAAGACGAGGAGATAAAACACACTGGCATTCTGTTGAATCGTCTATATTAATCACTGTCATGTTGATTCAATAGGACATTTTCGGTATTTTTTTTGAGCTCGAGTCGCGCTCTTTAACCTTTTAAAATGTTTCAATTTGTCCATTTGAGGATGGACAAATGGAAACGGACATTGACTTGCGTGCCTCTTTTTTTTTTAAGAGCTGCACAATCTCTCCTACTCCAAAGTAATGACTGACATCAGCATTGAGAAATTCTTACCCCATGTTTTATGTTGCAAGGAAAACAGTATTTTTGGGCCCTTTTGACTATCAAATTATGTATTTTAAAAATGTTTTTAATGCCAGCTTCATGTTTTTTACTATACTGTTCTTTGTGGTTATATACTGTTATTAAAAGACATTAGGCAAAACCAATTAGGTTGTTGGGAATGCTGAAAAATGAATACATTTTAATGGATTTGATTTTTGATTCAGATTTTTGCAAAAATAGAGTGAACTACTTGGCTGCGGTTGATTAAGTCTCAACTCAACTAGGCCTGACAAATACCATATTTTCTGCATCATAGGGTACACTGGATTATAAGGCATCTCCTAATCCGTAGCTTACGAGTGCAACAACACCGGAAATGTGTCCCGTGAAAAAAACGTCCGACCGGAACTCTCTAATAACTAAAGTTCCATGGTTGAATTATGTAAACCCACCACACCGGTAGTTTTTAGCGCTTCCATAGCGAGATATAAGTTTGAACTTTACATTAGAAATGGCAACAGCAGAGGGTGAATGCCCCATAACAAGAAGATAGAGAAAAAGAAGAAGCTTATCAACTATGGAATCGGGAAGGACTACAGTGGCGGACGTGCACAACTTTTCAGGAATTATAAAGCTCTCAAATACACAGCGGGTACCAGAAGGTAAGAAAAGTTGGTTTTGCATAATATTGTGAAACAAAAGGCCAGATAATATGTCTGCTAATGGATGCCATTTTTGTCTCGTATTGGCTATTGCAATTCTCTTTTCACTCTCTTCAACAAATCAACGCTAAAGAGGCTTCAGACTGTACAAAATGCGGCTGCAGACTTTTGACCAGTGCACCCAGAACAGCCCATATCACCCACGTTCTATCCAGTTTTCATTGGCTTACGGTTAAATTACGCATGGATTTTAAGATTTTAGTCCTGACATTATGTGCGTTGCATAGTGGGGCCTCTCAGTACATCACTGACTTATGTCCCTATTCATCAGGGCGCAGCCTCCGGTCTTCAGGCCAGGGTCTTCTAAAGATTCCAAAAACTTTTAATACCCGTGGAGACCTGGCATTCCAGGCTATAGCTTCCATACTCTGGAACAATTTGCACCAGTCCCTCCGTGATCTTGACTGTGTTGACACTTTTAAGAAACATTTGAAAACTTCTCTTTTTAGTAAAGCTTTTAGTAAATGCACCTTTTAACTATCATTTTTAGTCCACTTGTATCATTTTTATGATGTTGCTCCTGTTTTAAATTTAATTGTTGTACTACTTCACTTATGTTTTTTAAAGCGATTTTACTTACCAAATTTACTTACTTAGTGTACTTACAAGAACAATTAAAGTTTTGTGGCATTTACTGGCGTCATATTGCAGTCTAAAAGTATCTCTTATGTGTGACTACCATCTACTGATCACACTTATTACCCCATGTACCGAATAAAATTGCTTTGAGGTCGGTAAGCACAACCAGAAATATTACGTACATTAGCGCACTGTTAATTTTTGAGAAAATTAAAAGATTTTATGTGCACTTTTTAGTCTGAAAATTATGGGTAACCTCATGATACTGTCAGCTATGGCTCTATACCTGCAGCATAATATACACTTGCATTTAAACAGGAGTTCAAAAAAATTTTGAGACATTATCTCATTGCCATGTGAACTAAAAGTGAACAGAACATTTTACCCATAGTCCCCGAAGATATGCCAAAAATAAATAGTTGTTTTTGTGTATGACAACATAAAATTGCATGAAATCAGTTGACATAAAACCATTAAGTAAAGGTCTCATTACACAATTTTTAAAAGTGAGGCTGTGATCTAGGCATGTTTCGGGTGTTCAACGGTAGCTTCTGTCATACAGATATCGCGGCAAATTAACAGAAGATCTGGCATTTATCCGCCTTTTCCTTTCAAACAGAACTCGGTGAAGTGCGATATCAGCACATATGTGCGCACTGCTAAACGGCGACATGGCATTCAGCGTTCAGATAATTAGAATCAGGGCAACATCGGCAGCAGTGTCTGATGTGACATAAGATACTTGTAGGACATCCACAATAGGACGAGAGAAGTTGAGTCGTTCCGTCACTACACACAGACGTGGTCCCACCTCTCTTCCAGTTCTGATACTTCCTTGCTGCCTTTTAAACAGAACAGCGATCCATATTCACTTTTTAAACGCCACTTTTTAGTTATTATCACGACTCATTTGTGTTTAATTTGATCTTATCGTCCAAGTGCAGTAATTTGTTGGGTTTTGCATGTAATGATCTCAGGGAAATGTGACTGCATCCTTCCTGCGTCGCTGCTGTATGTCTGGTACCCTGACAAGAACGTCTGATTAGATATGAAAGGTCTCACATATAGAATGCCACCGTAATGACAGACTAACAAATTGGATGCCTTCAACAGTCTTAACAAGCAAAAATTAGGTTACTCTGTCTGTGCTTGCAGCGGACGAACTCACACATACACTGCATGTACAAAACCCAAAATCAGTGAAGTTGGCATGTGTGTAATTCGTAAATAAAAACAGAATATAATAATTTGCAAATCCCTTTCAACGTATATTCAATTGAATAGACTGCAAAGACAAGCTACTTAATGTTCGAACTGAGAATTTTTTTTTTTTTTGCAAACAATCATTAACTTAGACTCTAATGGCAGCAACACGTTGCAAAAAAGTTGCCACAGCGGCATTTTTACCACTGTATTACATGGCCTTTCCTTTTAACAACACTCCGTAAATGTTTGGGAACTGAGGAGACCAATTTTTGATGCTTTTTAGGTGGAATCATTTCCCATTCTTGCTTAAGGTACAGCTTAAGTTATTCAACAGTCCGGGGTCTCCATTGTGGTATTTTAGGCTTTACATTGTGCCACACATTTTCAATGGGAGACAGGTCTGGACTACAGGCTGACCAGTCTAGTACCTGCACTCTTTTACTATGAAGACACGCCGTTGTAACACGTGACTTGGCATGTCTTGCTGAAATAAGCAGGGGCGTCCATGACAACGTTGCCTGGACAGCAACTTTTGTTGCTCCAAAAGCTGTATGTACGTACCTTTTATCATTAATGGTGCCTCCACATATGTGAAAGTTACCCATGTTTCGGGCACTAATACACCCCCATAGCGTCGCAGATGCTAGCTTCTGAACTTTGCGCCTGTAACAATCCAGATAGTGCTTTTCGTTTTTGGTCCAGAGGACACAACGTCCACAGTTTCCAAAAACTATTTGAAATGCGGACTCGTCAGACCACAGAACACTTTTCCAATTTGCAACAGTCCATTTTAGATAAGGTCTGGCCAAGGGAAGCCGGCGGCATTTCTGGGTGTTGCTGATAAATTTGTTTCGCTTTGCTTAGTAGAGTTTTAACTTGCACTTACAGATGTAGCGACAAACTGTAGTTACTGACAGTGGTTTTCCGAAGTGTTCCATAGCCCATGTGGTGATATCCTTACACACTAATGTTGCTTTTTGATGCAGTACTGCCTGAAAGATCAAAGGTCCGTAACATCATTGGTTATGTGCAGCGATTTCTCCAGATTGTCTGAACTTTTTTCATTATGTTACGGAACGTAGATGGTGAAATCCCTAAATTCCATGCAATAGCTCGTTGAAAAAAATTTTCTTAAACTGTTCAACAATTTGCTCACGCATTTGTTCACAAAGTGGCGACCCTCGCCCCATCCTTCTTTGTGAATGCATGAGCATCTCATGGAAGCTGCTTTTATACCCAATCATGGCCCCCACCTGTTCCCAATTAGTCTGTTAACCTGTGGGATGTTCCAAATAAGTGTTTGTTGAGCTTTATCAGTCTTTTTTGCCCCTTGTGCCAGCTTTTTTGAAACACGTTGCAGGCATCAAATTCCAAATGAGCTAATATTGGTAAAAAATAACAAAGTTTACCAGTTCGAACGTTAAGTATCGTGTCTTTGCAGTCTTTTCAATTGAATATAGGTTTAAAGGTTACAAATCATAATATTTTGTTTTTATTTTACGATTTACACAACGTGCCAACTTCACCGGTTTTGGATTTTGTGCATTGAGCAAGTCAGCAGCTCGCCCACACACTATGCTGCACCAAAACATAGAGAAGATCAGGTTTATTTGTGTGATTCATTGGTGATTTAAAGATAGATGCAGGACAAATATTAATAGTGCTTTTAAGATAATACATACATACAGAGAGAGAGAGAGAACGAGAGAGAGAGAGAAAGAGAGAGGGTCAAGAGCACAGGCATGCAAGCACAGTGAGCGAGGAGGACGGGACAAGTCCACCACTGACGTCACAGCGAGACGGAGTCACAGGCTGGAGCAGGAGAAAAGAGGAGGCGTTGGGAGGAGGTACAGAGACCCACCTATCGGACAGCGAATGCCTACTGTCTAGAGAATATTGGCGACTGGTGCGCCGGCTCGACCCAGAGCCTGAGTCGATATCGCTGCGCCCGTTGGTGGCCGAGTCTAAACTATCATTGTGTCTGGTCAGGGGAGCGGGGGAGAGGGAGGGGAAAGGAAAGGAGCGTCAGTAAAGCTCACATCATACAGAAAAAAATATGTGCTGGTAAAGTCAACCACATCCAATTCATTTTATCCGCGGGCCGGATAAAACCTGGTCGCGGGCCTGATCCGGCCCTCGGGCTGTACGTTTGACACCCCTCATTTAGAGGGATACTGCTAAGTCACATGACATAGGACTACGTAAAAACAGCTGATAATTATAAATAAATATACTGCACATATTGTCTTTGCAAAGGCATACAGCTCTTGTATCGGATCTTACAGTATAGGTTTGTGTGTGTGTGCCTAATGTAGAGACCAGAAAGTACATTCTTGATCGGTATTAGCTTTGCCAACAATCTCCAAGGTGACCTGAGGATGCATGTTAAGAAAGACGGCGACAGTGACAAGTTACCTCATGTCTCTGTGGTCATAGTCCATGTCGTCATTGTATGAGTGGTTGTAGTGCTGTTGCCTGATGGGATACTGATGCATGGAGGCATTAGGCTGAGATGTTGTGTAAAAGGGCGGGGGCATGCTATTGCTGGTCTCGCTGCGGTAGTCGCTGTCCCTGTCGTCCACAGCGCTGTCCGGGTCCTCGTCTGCTTAAAAAACATGCGACGTGTTACAGTAAGGAGGACTGAAGAGTGACGTTTTGACATGTTACTGGAAAAGCTTAACTTTTAGAAAACCTCAAACCAGTGAAGTTGGCACGTTGTGTAATTCATAAATAAAAAAACAAAATACAAGGATTTGCAAATCCTTTTCAACTTATATTCAATTAAATGTGCTGCAAAGACAATATATTTAATGTTTGAACTGAGAAACTATTTTTTTTTGCAAATAATCATTAACTTAGAATTTAATGGCAGCAACACATTGCAAAAATCTGAGGAGACCAATTTTTTAAGCTTTTCAGGTGGAATTATTTCCCATTCTTGCTTGATGAACAGCTTAAGTTGTAAAACAGTCCAAAGTCTCCATTGTGGTATATTACGCTTCGTATTGTGCCACACATTTTTAAAGGGAGACAGGTCTGGACTACAGGCAGGCCCGTCTAGTACCCGCACTATTTTACTATAAAGCCACACTGTTATAACACATGGCTTGGCATTGTCTCGCTGAAATAAGCAGGGGCGACCATGATTATGTTGCTTGGATGGCAACATGTGTTGCTCCGAAAACTGTATGTACCTTTCAGCATTAATGGTGCCTTCACTGATGTGTAAGTTACCCATGCCTTGGGCACTAATACACCCCCATACCATCACAGATGCTAGCTTTTGAACTTTGCGCCTATAACAATCCGGATTGTTCTTTTCCTCTTTGGTCTGGAGGACACGACATCCACAGTTTCCAAAATAATTTTGAAATGTGGAGTCATCAGACCGCAGAACACTTTTCCACTTTGCATCAGTCCATCTCAGGTGAGCTCAGGCCCAGCGAAGACGGCTGCGTTTCTGGGTGTTGTTGATAAATGACTTTCGCTTTGTATAGTAGAGTTTTAACTTGCACTTACAGATGTAGTGACGAAAACATTGGTTTTCTGAAGTGTTCCTGAGCCCATGTGGTGATATCCTTTACACACTAATGTCGCTTTTTGATGCAGTACCACCGGAGAGATCAAAGGTCCGTAATATCATTGCCTACATGCAGTGATTTCTCCACATTCTCTGAACCTTTTGATGATATTACAGACTGTAGATGGTGATAGCTGGTTGAGAAATGTTCCTTAACTGTTCGACAATTTGTTCACGCATTCGTGACGCTCGCCCCATCCTTGTTTGTGAATAACTGAGCATATCATGAAAGCTGCTTTTATACCCAATCATGGCACCCACCTGTTCCCAATTATCCTGGTCACCTGTGGAATGTTCCAAATAAGTGTTTGATGAGCATTCCTCAACTTTCTCTGTCTTTTTTTCCACTTGTGCCAGCTTTTTTGAAATTCCAAATGAGCTAATATTTACAAAAAATCAAGTTTGCCAGTTTGAAAGTTAAATATCTTGTCTATTCCATTGAATATAGGCTGAGAAGGATTTGGAAATCATTGTATTCTGTTTTTATTTACGATTCACACAACGTGCCAACGTCACTGGTTTGGGGTTTTGTAAACAAACAAACTATCATTAAGCTGAAAGGAAGCCACAGGAAAGAGGAAACAACATTTTCACTGCAGCTAATGGTCTCTTGAGGGAGAAACTGCACAAGGAGATCATTACATCAGGTGAACCACAGACGGTAAATAAAGATTTATTGGTAGAAGTGCAAAGACTTACTCTGCTGATCTCCCCACAGACTCCAATTACCTGCCGGGAGATAAAGGGATGCGGAAAAACCACATTAGAATGATGGTTATAGCAAACACGTGAGCAGTCCAGAAGCTACAGATGTCTACAGTTTAATACACAAGTCTTAGTCATCAGGATGCAGACAGAGTCGAGGAAGGTTTTGTCCGACAAACTGCGTCACTTCACATCCGTCACACCGCTCATACTAGACTAGGCCTGCTTTCACAGTTTGTCAGCGTCACCCGGTTTGATGCCTCATTTTCAGTTGACAAATGAGCAAGGGAATGAGGGCACATGGAGGACATGGCATGACACACCACATGAAGAGGTAATGCCTGGCTACAGGCTTAGTTGGTTGACACTCACAGCACTGTGTGGACGGCGCATGGAGCGGCTTCTCCTGTTCTTCTTGGTAGGCACACTGGGGAAGTAAATACACAAAACAGATAATTGAAAAAGTATATATATTTTCCTAGAGAAAAAGTTGGTCTTCTCATATTTGGGGTCTGTAAAAATGCATAGGTGACAATTTCTCTCAAAGTGAATCACAGCTTTTTTCCTTGTCACTCACAGCAACTCAGTGGTGTGGCGTCGGGGCCAGTGAGGCCTTCTCTGCTGGCCTAACATAACCAGTATTTATGATCATAATTAAAGATAACATTATTCTTTTATTTGCTTTCCCTAAATATCTACAATTATTCATATTCTCTTCATGTCCTATTATGCTCTTTCCAGTGCTGTTGTTTTTAGTTTTAGTTTGTATCCAATCAGAATTCAGCAAACTTATGTTGTCATGCTGTACCAAATCTGCCTGAGGCATTCCGAATCAACAATGCACTGTAAGGGAACGAACACATACAGTTGATAGACAGTTGCGATAGCCAATCAATTGAACGTGACATTTACGTGTCCTGTGATAGGATACTCAATCGGGGCCGTTAGCGGATGAATTTGAGAACCTATAGAGTTGATATACAGTTGTGATAGCCAATCAGATCACAAGTTGTTGACAGTAGCTTAAGTAGCCTGATGTTAACGAGACTGTGATCGGATACTCCCTTGTCTATCAGAGTTAGTTTGTAACGAACCCCAAGATGCAAAGAGAGGGAGGGAGGCATTTTGCAGAAAAACATGATTTAATTAAAATATTAGAACAACAACAAACCAAAGGGGTACAACCAAAAGCGCGCACGAGGCGGATGACAAACTAAGGGAGCTAACATGGGCGCTAGAAAATAAAAGGAGCTTAACATGGAAGCCAGCAAAAACAAAAAGGGTCTAGCGTGGAAGCTAGCGGGTAGCGAGCAGGAAAACAAAAGTCGTAACGTGTAGTACAAAACAAACTGGAAGCAGGGAACAAAAAACAGTAAGCTACAAACATCTAACGGATAAAGCTTACCGCTACGCTGCAAATACAAGACATGACACGACATGACAGGAGCAACATCGACAAGACAATACTCCAGCACTGACTGGACGACAAAAGCATTTACAAATAGGAGCGGGCTGATTGACACCAGGTGTGGCCAGGTGCCAATCAGCCCCAGCTGAGGAGAAACAGCGCCCAGGGAAAAAAACAGGAAACAGACAAAATAAAAGCGCTGACAGGAACTAAAAACAGGAAATACTAAACACACAGAGAGGAAAAAATAAAACACAAACAAACTGTCAGTGGCAAGCCTGACATTGTCATTCCAAAGTGAGTATCCAATCACAAGTTTCAATTTAGCAGGAAGCGGGAAGTGTTGTGCCGTAGCCAGACCGGAATAGCAGAGAAGAAGAACCAACATTGATTTAGGTGGCAGATATATATTTGCAAGGCCATTTTCAAGAAGGATATTTAAAGAGAAACTACATCTTGTGAGACGATGTCTGCCAACCCCGGAAGCTAGCGCAGCTGTTCTGGCAATGAAATGGGAAATGCCCCCCTTTTCCACTCAAATCCGCCAAAGGCGAGGAGTTCCACTGGCTTATACGGCGTCGAATAGGTGCGATAGATTTTGAGTTCAAATGTAAAAAATTTTCACTTTAATATGTTTTTGGCAATTTTAATTTTGACAGTACCACATAAGATATTTTCTAATTGCTGATGCCTTTTAATTGATTTTTAAATGCGTCACAAAATAACCAGTTTTGTTCACTGTTGATGTGGATCAATGCCCAGTAAGGCGTGAATATGGTTTTGTATAGTATTTCTCCAACAATGGTCATATGGTGACATAAATGATGGTACTTTGAGAGGTAACCATTCAAGTCGGACGTCACTGAAAGCCTAGGTGGGAAACCCATGGCCCGTCACCACAGCAACTTGAAGAGAGGCAGCTAGGCTTGGAAAAAAAAGTGTGACATTGGGTAAAGTGATTTTTTTGATAAAAGTGGCCAAGAAAGCAGATTCAACAGTAAACAAAAAACTATTGAGCTGCTAAAAAATAAGATATTTGTCTTTTCACTCCAAAATACACCCCGACTGGCCTTGGGATGAAACTGCTACCAAGTTTGAATAAAATAAATTACGTGCATTCAAGTTAAATATTTAAAAAGCAATTCCCGGATGACAATGTGGCAATAAAATTACATTTTAGTCCAAATATTAAATTATACAAACAGCCTGTGATTAATCACGATTAATCCAAATTCAAAAGTAGGTATAATCTGGTTAAAAAAATTATCATTTGACAGCACTATTAATAAAACATCATAGTTTATCAAAGCAATCCCCATATGCAAATAAAATGCGAATAACTGAATTTGATTGCATACTAAGTAAGTGCTATGATTATCCAACACTGGTATGCATGCTTGCCAACCTTGAGACATCAGAATTAGTGAGAATTTAAAACAATTTTAATGTTTTCTTGTAATAATCAAATGAGAGCAGTTTTCTAATATAGATGATTTGGCCCACTTACAAAGACAATAACACTTAGTATTATATGTGTGCGTTGGGGTCCTGCTTTGGAAAGAATGTGTACCCCTTTCAGAGATCACATTTAGTTCTCCTTAAAACATTCACCCGTTCCACAATGAGATGTAAGCATGGGATGAAGTATATTCCTGTAACTTTGTCTGTAAAATATATATTTTCATCAGCATTTCTTTCATGGTTAACATACTGTACATTAATTAAGATTCTTCATAAATGACAGTAAATTGAGCACGCCTCTGATTGAGGAGTCATAGTGTATCGACCTGGAATTTACACCGTGAGATGTTGGGAGATATACGATTTTCTCGACACAAATCCTCGTTTTGTTCCTGGCTTTGTCATGAATGAGTTGAGAATCGTAACGAGGCCTTTTAAATTTACTAAGGTCTGACATGTTTAGTAACTTTACCAGTGGCAGTAGTCAGACGAAGGTGGCGGTGTGTAACTGGCAATCTGGATTTGACACACTCACAGACTTTCTAATCGGTCAAACGGTAGAGGGCGGGACATCGAAATGAAAACAATAAGATCTTGGGGCTGTAAATGTCATTTTGAAATGAGCATATCCCGGTTGAACTACTGTAATCAGTTTTAGAGGTATAAAAAAGAACATGATTTATCAATGCCTTTTGACATATCAGAGCCATTTAATAATTAATGATTTGGCATGACATTATTACATATGGATCCTTTAAAGCATCTCGACAGAAGAATTGAATAGCGTTGACGATGATTGTTATCTGTTGTGGCCGCTTGTCACCTGTCAGTTCTGCACAGGTGCAGTGCAAAATCATACAGAATAAATTGTTACGTGTTTATTTTGTCTAGAGTTCAGATGGAATTTGATTTAATGTACGGCAGAGATTTGCTGTGCGCAGAGGACGAGTGAGAAATGCGCGATTAATTTAATCTGAAGAAATTCATGAGAATGGTAGCTCCAGGAGATTTTCGGGAGGGGCACTGAAACTCTGGACTTTCTCGGGAAAACCGGGAGAGTTGGCATGTATGCTGGTATGCCATACACACTATTATGAACCAAGAGAAGTAATAGCTTAAGTTTATAATATTATTTTGCATTTAATGTTCTAAGAATACAATAGCTAAAAGCTAGCATTGTAAACCAGACAATAGATCTTACATCTTGGTCTCTCATAGCATTGAGTTGCTCAAGCTTCTTGGCCCAGTACCTGGCCTCGTCTTCTGGAATGTCTGCAGCGTATAACACACACATCATGATTGACACACTTGAAAATGAGAAATAAGAAATTGAAAAAAAAAAACAAGACAACGAACAAGAATAGGACCAAAAAGGTCAAACCTAATGGCAGTTCGAAGCGGGTGTCCAGCAGCAGCCTGTGAAAGGTCGGGTCTTTGGTGCCGCAGATCTCATTCTCAGCCATGATTACATTGGAGTCCAGGGTTAACCACTGACCTGGACCCTCCTGGGAATAGAAGAAAAAAAACAACTACGAAAAAAATACATCATTTATCTTTCAAACGAGACCTATTTTGGTGTGTTCGTCAAAATTATTTTAATTCAAGAGCCGGAAAAAAATATATTTTTCCTATTTACACAGACACCCCTCAACTTGTTACGTGATAATAGTAATCAGCATACAGTAAAGGTATAGCTCGGTTGGTAGAGCGGCCGTGTCAGCAACTTGAGGGTTGCAGGTTCGATCCTGGCTTCCGCCATCCAAGTCACTGCCGTTGTGTCCTTGGGCAAGACACTTCACCCACCTGCTCCCAGTGCCACCCACACTGGTTTAAATGTAACTTAGATATTGGGTTTCACTATGTAAAGCGCTTAGAGTCACTAGAGAAAAAGCGCTATATAAATATAATTCACTTCACTTCACTAAAGAAGAATGGACATGATTGGATGGATATTGGAAAATCTGGGCTTTGTTCATGAAACATGTCAGTCAAGTGACAAGAGCAGGAAGGTTTTTAGCTCCTACCAAAACCAGAGATCTTTTCCATTACTGCTTAACTGCAGTTAAGATGAACAATTCTTAAAGGAACATCCAAATTAAAATACTTTCTGGTTGCCAAATCTAGAAAAAACAAGTCATACGGACGAGAAAGTCAAAGACAAATAGACTGAATAGACATTTAAAAAGTAAGAGAAACGACATTTGTGGTGTACTAATAGATATACTGAACATGAAATCTCAGATAAAAAATATACAAGATAAAGCGGCAAGAATTACATCAATAATGAATAAAGCATAATATGTTCTCGACCAAAAATCACACCAAATTCTCTACTTCTTGCCAGTGTTACCATATTTGAGTTATTGTGCATACATTTTGGGGAAATAACTAAAAAAGTACACAAAATCACTTACCATGTGACGCAAAAGAAAGATCAGTTAGAATAATATGTAATGAGTTGATACATACAGTCATTACAAAAACATTGGGTGGAGCTACCATGCACAGTTACTTTAAAAAAAACCTCACAATTTATCTGTAATTGTTGTTCTAAAGCAGGGGTAGGGAACCTATGGCTCTAGAGCCAGATGAGGCTTGTTTGATGACTACATCTGGCTCTCAGATAAATCTTAGCTGACATTGCTTAACACGATAAGTAATTAATAATTACGATGGTAATCACAGTGTTAAAAATAACGTTCAAATTATAAAACATTCTCATGCATTTTAATCTAACCATCCGTTTTCTATCGCACCTGTCCAAGATTAATGGTAAGAAGTATAAAATGTATTATTGGTTAAATTCAAAATAACAATGTTATTAAAAAGAATAAGAGACTTATTATACTCTAAAAATGTTGGTCTTGTCA
>NC_084636.1:24619592-24637092 GCF_033978795.1 Nerophis ophidion | reverse complement strand
CCATTAAAATCTCCTGATGATTGAGGGAACCCCTCATGAAACAGATCTGTAGAGATGTAGTAGTCTTGTGATTTTTTCCCACACCTACATATATATATATATATATATATATATATATATATATATATATATATATATATATATATATATATATATACATACATATACACACACTAGGTGTGGGAAAAAATCGATTCGAATACGAATTGAATATGTTGTGCGATTCAGAATCGATTCTCCTTTTTAAAAAATCCGATTTTTTTTTAAATTTTTTTTTTTAAATGTATATATATATATAGATAGATATATATCATACATACATACATACATACGTGTGTGTATGTATATACAGTGGGGCATAAAAGTATTTAGTCAGCCACCGATTGTGCAAGTTCTCCCACTTAAAATGATGACAGAGGTCTGTAATTTTCATCATAGGTACACTTCAACTGTGAGAGACAGAATGTGAAAAAAAAATCCAGGAATTCACATTGTAGGAATTTCAAAGAATTTATTTGTAAATTATGGTGAAAAATAAGTATTTGGTAAACCATTCAAAGCTTTCACAGATGGAAGGAGGTTTTGGGTCAAAATCTCACGATACATGGCCCCATTCATTCTTTCCTTAACACGGATCAATCATCCTGTCCCCTTAGCAGAAAAACAGCCCCAAAGCATGATGTTTCCACCCCCATGCTTAACAGTAGGTGTGGTGTTCTTGGGATGCAACTCAGTATTCTTCTTCCTCCAAACATGACGAGTTGAGTTTATACCAAAAAGTTCTATTTTGGTTTCATCTGACCACATGACATTCTCCCAATCCTCTGCTGTATCATCCATGTATCCATTTTGGTATAAACTCAACTCGTCGTGTTTGGAGGAAGAAGAATACTGAGTTGCATCCCAAGAACACCCCAAGGAATATTGGAGCACATACTTGTTGGTCACATAAAACATTCATGAAGTTTGGTTCTTTTATGAATTTATTATGGGTCTACTGAAAATGTGACCAAATCTGCTGGGTCAAAAGTATACATACAGTAATGTTAATATTTGGTGACCCCGAAAGGGACAAGCGGTAGAAAATGGATGGATGGATGGATGTCCCTTGGCAAGTTTCAATGCAATAAGGCGCTTTTGGTAGCCATCCACAAGCTTCTGGCGAGCTTCTAGTTGACTTTTTTAAACCACTCCTCTTGACAAAATTGGTGCAGTTCAGCTAAATTGCATTGTCCACACGTTTAAGTCAGGACTTTGGGAAGGCCATTCTAAAACCTTAATTCTAGCCTGATTTAGCCATTCCTTTACTCCTCTTGACGTGTGTTTGGGGTCATTGTCCTGTTGGAACACCCAACTGCACCCAAGACCCAACCTGGTTGTCCTGACGAAGTTGGAGGTAATCCTCCTTTTTCATTGTCCCATTTACTCTCTGTAAAGCATCAGTTCCATTGGCAGCAAAACAGGCCCAGAGCATAATACTACCACCACCATGCTTGATTGTAGGATTGGTGTTGCTGGAATTAAAGGTCTCACATTTTCTCTTACAAAAATATTGCTGGGTATTGTTGCCAAACAGCTCATTTTTTGTTTCATCTGACCACAGAACTTTCCTCCAGAAGGTCTTTTATTTTTCCATGTGATGTCAACCAGAAGCTTGTCAGAACCTTGTGGATGACTACCAAAAGTGCCTTATTGCAGTGAAACTTGCCAAAGGACATGTAACCAAATATAAACATTTCTGTATGTATACTTTTGACCCAGCAGATTTGGTCACACATTTCAGTAGACCAATAATACATCCATAAAAGAACCAAACATTTTTTTTTGTGACCAACAAGTATGTGCTCCAATCACAAAAAATAAGAGTTGTAGAAATTAGTGGACCCTTCTGTTACAAATATTTCAGACATGAAAGACAAACTGCAGTAAACTCTGTTGATGGATAAACACTGATTGAATGATGATGCATTGAAAAGACATGCTGATTGTCAAGTAGAATATCGGCAGGATACAAGAGGCGGCGAGAAGGCACACGTTGTACAGTTTTTCTATGACATACTGCAGTGAACTCAATGCCTTTTATCCACCTAGCAACAGCACTGCATAAGCACACTGGACATTTCATTAGGTGCACCTGCACTCATCTCACAGACTAAGTATTCACTTTAAAAATGTTTAATATCGTGGTGCATCACACGCTGAAAGGAGTTTCTAAAATGTTTGTAACCTTATTTGGCTAGATTAAAAGGGATTATTGTTAAATAACAGAAAATATTTAAAAAAAATGTATTTAATATAAAAAGACTGTATTTGTAGATAAATGTCTATTGAACAATGATTTTTATACAGATATTGTGGGCAGTAAGCATAGTTTTATGTATTAAATTAGATATACAGCATCATACTTTTTGATTTTTATAAGTTCACAACTACAAACAAAACATTTACAGTTTTAAATAGTATAAATGTCATTCAATAAAATATATTTCCTTTTATCTAAGAAAAAAATACTAAAATCAACTTTAATACAGATTTACTAAAGGCTCTAACTAATGTGTATAAAGAGAAAATCCCCACTGCAAACTACATTTATTTGCAGAATATAAACAAATTATACATGGATGACCAATTTCAATAAATACAAGGGCTGGGCGAGCAATTGTTTTAGTAATCAAGCAATGTATTGCTTATTTTGTTCTTCATAGCCTCATTGTGTATTTTAGGGAAACAGTTTAAAATTAACTATATTTCTGCTTGCTATTGATAAGTATTTCTGGTCTTGTCATCCTCCTACGGACAGAAGGGTGACATGCCTGTGCGGCTGGATCAAAAGAAACGTCGGAGACGCTTTACTAAACCAAAAGTTGCTTCATTACAAGCAAGTGTCATTATACAGGACTGCAGTTCCTGGAGGAGGTCAGGTCACTCCTAACTTGAGAAGCCAAACCATCAGCTTTTATGTTCCTACCTCCTGTCTGTGTGTGTGTGTGTGCTAGGACAAAAGAGCTCTGACCATAAAGGGGATGTTTGTGTGTAAATGTCTGCAAAAACAAAAGCTACCGGTCATAACTTAGATGTTGGCATCAGGATAAACTAGTTTTGCCCCGATATCAGTATTTTGTTAGTAGTACCAAAATTAATTCGATACTTTTTGGTTCTTTTCTAAATAAAAAGGGAACCACAAAACATTGCTTTATTGGCTTTATTTCAACAAAAAATCTTATGGTACATTAAACATATGTTTCTTTTTGCAAGTTTGTCCTTAAATAAAAAAGTGAACATACAAGACAACTTGTCTTCTATTAGTAAGTAAACAAACAAAGGCTCCTAATTTAGCTGCTGGCATTTTCCATTGTATTATTTTGTCAATTATTAAGGACAAAGTGTATAAAAGTAATTATTAATCTACTTGGGATGGCAAACCAGTACTTTTCACAGGCAATATAGAACTGAATATGATTCATTAATATTGCGGTACTATACTAATACCAGTATACCGTACAACCCTTGGCGAAACATGTAGTCTCTTCTCACAGATAGGGCCATCATCTTTGCATACCGAGATCATATTTAATTGCCCTTTCTTTGGCGATAACTAATCCAATCCACACACAAATGTCTAACTAATCCTCTATTTAATTAGGAGCTCAAACTGAAATACTACTATTTACTTAAACTGATTTTTTTTTAAAACGTCTGCTGTTTGACGCCACACAGACAGTCGCGATCAAAAGTTTACATACACTTGTAAAGAACATAATGTCATGGCTGTCTTGAGTTTCATGTTTGTTACATCTGACCTCACATGGACGAATATAAGATCTTCTGGAAGAAAGTTCTGTGGTCAGATGACACAAAAATTGAGCTGTTTGGCAACAATACCCAGCAATATGTTTGGAGGAGAAAAGGTAAGGCCTTTAATCCCAGGAACACCATGACTACCATCAAGTATGGTGGTGGTAGTGTTATGCTTTGGGCCTGTTTTGCTGCCAATGGAACTGGTGCTTTACAGAGAGTAAATGGGAAAATGAAAAATGAGGATTACCTCCAAATTCTTCAGGAAAACCTAAAATCATCAGCCCGGAGGTTTGGTTTTTGGGCGCAGTTGGGTGTTCCAACAGGACAACGACCCCAAACACACGTCAAAAGTGGTAAAGGAATGGCTAAATAAGGCTGGAATTAAGGTTTTAGAATGGCCTTCCCAAAGTCCTGACTTAAACGTGTGGACAATGCTGAAGAAACAAGTCCATGTCAGAAAACCAACTGCACCAATTTTGTCAAGAGGACTGGTCAACAATTCAACCAGAAGCTTGTAGATGGCTATCAAAAGCGCCTTTTGCCGTGAAACTTGCCAAGGGACATGTAAGCAAATATTAACATTGCTGTATGTATACTTTTGACCCAGCGGATTTGGTCACATTTTCAGTAGACCCATAATAAATTCATAAAAGAACCACATTTCTTGAATGTTTTAGTGACAAACAAGTATGTGCTCCAATCACTCTATCACAAAAAAAAAAAAAAGAGTTGTTGTAGAAATTATTGGAAACACTTGCAAAGAACTTATGTTCTTTGCAAGTGTATGTAAACTTTTGATTGCAACTGTATCACACACACATCTATTGCAGCGGCCGTGCAGAAACAGTTTGCATATTCAAAGTTCCGTGCACTCCATGTGGTCTGGATTTAATACATTTTTTGTATGGTGGTTACACTTAAACAAATAATCAAAGAAGCAGAATAACAGAACAATGGCTTTATAGTGAAAGCCCTGATAAATAGCAAGCTGTTCAATATAAGTGTTATTTTCTTTTTGGTTCATTGCAAACTACTTGCGCGTTAATAAAATTTGAAAATTGACATAATTCACAGTGGAGGTTAAATCATTTTGAATGTTTCATCTCAGAAAAAAACCCAATCCGACTCAAACATCCCTCGTCGACGGTCGAGTCTTCCCAGGCAGGGCTTGGCTCGCAGTCTTAACTGATTCAAGTTCTAATAATAGCCGCAGCCTTGATATGAAAATGCATCTCCGTTTCCCTGGAAGCCGGGGATATAATCTGGCAAATGGCAGCATCGGCGTGCCGCTTCATAAAAGTAGAAATAGCGAGGAAGAGGAAATGAGCAGGAGATTTTTGAAGTGAAGGCCAGAGTCCAGTATTTACTGAGGAAAATTTATTATTTACTTGTAATTTACTCCTTTGAAGCTCTGGCTGTTTTTGCATTTATTATTTTAAATTCAAAGCTAAAGTTAAGGTACCCATAATTGTCACACAAACACACTAGGTGTGGCAAAATTATTCTCTTCATTTGACCCATCACCCTTGATCACCCCATGGGAGGTGAGGGGAGCACTGAGCAGCAGCGGTGGCCGCGCCTGGGAATCATTTTTGGTGATTTAACCCCCAATTCCAACCCTCGATACTGAGTGCCATGCAGGGAGGTAACGGGTTCCATTTTTATAGTCTTTTGGGGATTGAACTCACGACCTACCGATCTCAGGGCGGACACTCCAACCACATTATACTTTGTGTTTGTAATAGGCTTATCACATCATCCAAATATATTTGAACCGGGACTAGATGATAGTAAAGTCATAATTAGTAAGAATTGACTTGACTATACATTCAATGGCCATAACCCCAGAACCTCCAACTAGCAATAGTGTGTCAAAGTCATATAATTAACTACATGCTTAATTGTATTTTTTTTGGTATAAAATACATTTGGTCACTCATGTACATATTAGTGTGGCCTCGGTACCAATATGTGGGGCGGTATAGCTCGGTTGGTAGAGCGACCGTGCAAGCAACCTGAGGGTTGCAGGTTCGATCCCCGCTTCCGCCATCCTACTCACTGCCGTTGTGTCCTTGGGCAAGACACTTTACCCACCTGCTCCCAGTGCCACCCACACAGGTTTAAATGTAAAAATTAGATATTGGGTTTCACTATGTAAAGCGCTGTGAGTCACTGGAGAATGTATTTTGATACCTGTCGATATTTTGTATATAAAAAGGGCACCACAAAAAAACGGCATTATTGGCTTTATTTTTACCCCAAAAAATCGTACGGGTCATTAAACATATGTTTCTTATTGCAACCGAAGAACAATTTTGTCCTTAAATAAAATAGTGAACATACTAGACAATAGGGCTGCGAATCTTTGGGTGTCCCACGATTCGATTCAATATCGATTCTTGGGGTCACAATTCGATTCAAAAACGTTTTTTTTTTTCAATTCAACACGTTTCTCGATTCAAAAACGATTTTTTTCCCGATTTAAAAGGATTCTCTATTCATTCAATACATAGGATTTCAGCAGGATCTACCCCAGTCTGCTGACATGCAAGCAGAGTAGTAGATTTTTGTAACAAGCTTTTATAATTGTAAAGGACAATGTTTTATCAACTGATTGCAATAATGTAAATTTGTTTTAACTATTAAACGATCCCAAAATATGACTTATTGTATCTTTGTGAAAATATTGGATACAGTGTGTTGTCAAGCTTATGAGATGCGATGCAAGTGTAAGCCACTGTGACACTATTCTTTTTTATTATTTTTAGAAATGTCTAATGATTATGTCAATGAGGAATTTTTAATCCCCGTTATGATGAAATTAAAACTAATATTGATACTGTTATTGATAATATTCATTTTTGTTTCACTACTTTTGGTTTGTTCTGTGTCGTGTTTGTGTCTCCTCTCAATTTCTCTCTTTATTGCAGTTCTGAGTGTTGCTGGGACAGGTTTGGTTTTGGAATTGGATTGCAGTGTTATGGTATTGCTGTGTATTGTATTTTTGGATTGATAAAAAAAATGAAAAAATCGATTTCTAAAAAATGAGAATCGATTCTGAATGGCACATTGTGAGAATCGCAATTCAAATTCGAATCGATTTTTTCCCCACACCCCTACTAGACAACTATAGTTATTTATTTTGTTTTTATTCAGTCATTGGCAGAGCTAAGGATAGTATTTGAATCTTGTTTTTAATATTTTTGTGCAGCACTTCGGAAACATTTTTGCTGTTTAAATGTGCTTTATAAATAAAATGGATTGGATTGTCTTAAAGTAGTAAGTATTCAAACAAAGGCTCCTAATTATTCTTGTTAGTGTTGTTCATCCATCCATCTTCTACCGCTTGTCCCTCATCATTCTATTATTTTGTCAAAACTATGAGGGACAAGACTTAAAAATTCATTATTAATCCACTTGATTTACTGTGAATATCTGCTTACTTTCTCTTTTAACATGTTCTATATATACTTCTGTTAAAATGTGTGGAATATGTTGAAGGTGGAATGGTTTGAGTCGGTTGAAAAATGCGCAAATGGTGGAAATTTGAAAAAAAAAAAAAAAAATGTCCCGGAAAACCTGGAAATCTGGGAATTTTTTGGAATTTGTCAAGGGAAAAGACCGCGATTCCTGAATAAGGCTGAACAGTTTGAAGTTGGAACGGTTTGGAATCGGGTGTAAAATGTGGAAGGCAGAGCTCACCAAAATCTGGAGAAGAAGAAGAAGAAGTTAAAGTTTAACAAATAGATTCATTTTGGTGTGGAAAACCATATGAATGCTTAAGAGCATTTACACAATTCAATTTTTGGGGCCTTAGGAGGATGAAGAAGAGGCAAACAATGAGCCACAGTAGTGCAGTGCGTATAGCAGACTATTACTGTTTTGACCACAAGTGTACCTGGTTATCAAGTTTATACATTTTGCAGTTCCTTCAAGAACTTTTTATTCATGTTGATGAGTCACCACTGAATAAATCACACACACACAAGCCGGGCTACTCAAAAAGAGGAAATATCGCATCTGCTTGCGCCCACTCAGATCACTCTTCCAGTCATTGCTCAAACATAAACAAATGCCGAAAGTCACACAAGGACCAGTGTTTAAAAAGTTTGCATTTGTGGCTTTGTCTGTAAAAGTTCCACACGAGACCTCAGCTCAGCAAGTTTAAAACATGGAGTGTGAGGAGGGAAGTCTAACTCCAATTGAAAAACAATCCAGTGGTAAAAGTAAAAACAGAGGTTCCCTTCTTTTTACACTTGCATGACAGTTTAGTGATACTTACAAATTGTAAACTAGGGGTGTCCTGAAGCAACTTTTTCCCTTTCAATACGATAATCATACCGATATTAATCAGATATGATAAAAGCAAAAATTAATAGTACATACCGTATTTTCTTGACCATAGGGCGCACCGGATTATAAGGCGCACTGCCGATGAGTGGGTCTATTCAGGTCTTTTTCCATACAAAAGGCGCACCGGATAACAGGGCGCATTATAGGGGTCATGTTATGATTTTTTTCAAAATTTAAAACACTACAATAAGTGTGGAGAAGTGGAATGAGTGTCAAAAGATGGAGTTAACTGTTTTAATGACATTCAGACTTTACTTAAAAAAATAACAGAGCAGCATCTCTTCATCCGTGGCTCACTAGTGCAACAAGGCAGGAAATGTGTCCCGTGAAAAAACGTCCGAAAAGAACTCTAATAACTAAAGTTCCTTGGGTGAATAAATCAAACTCACGACACCGGTAGTTTTTAGCACTTCCATAGCGAGATTTAAATTCAAACTTTACGCTACTTTATATTAGAAATGGCAACAGCGGAGGGTGAATGCCCCATTACAAGAAAATAGTGAAAAATAAGAAGCTTATTGACTACGGCATCACCACAGACTACAGTGGCGGACGTGCAGAAAGTTTCAGGACCTATGCAGAACAAATACACACCAGCAGGTATCAGAAGGTAAGAAAAGTTGGTTTTGCATAATATCGTGAAACAAAAGGCCAGACAATGTCTGCTAATGGGTGCCGTTGTGCAGTTCTTACAAACACACACACCCTTGTAATAATCCTTGTATCTCTGAATACGGTAACCGTAATGAGTCGACAATCCATAAAGCGGTGCGGCTTCAAAGTCATACTAAAACAATTTGACAGATTTTTGAATGCAGTGTGTAATGTTTTTTATTTTCAATGGAACATTTAAAGTTTTGGTGTTCTTTACTGGCATCATATTGCAGTCTACACCTCTCTTATATGTTAAAGTTAAAAGTTAAAGTACCAATGAAAGTCACACACACGCTAGGTGTGGTGAAATGTGCCCTCTGCATTTGACCCATCACCCTTGTTCACCCCCTGGGGAAGTGAGGGGAGCAGTGGGCAGCAGCGATGCTGCGCCCGGAAATCATTTTTGGTGATTTAACCCCCAATTCTATCCTTTGATGTTGCGTGCCAAGCAGGGCGGTAATGGGTCCTATTTTTATAGTCCTTGGTATGACTCAGCCGGGGTTTGAACTCACAACCAACCGATCTCAGGGTGGACACTCTAAACAATAGGTCTACTGGTCACACTTATTACACCATATACCACATAAAATAGCTTGGAGGTCAGTAAGCACAACCAGAATTATTCCACACATTAGGCGCACTGTCGATTTTTTTTTAAATTAAAAGGATTTTCAGTGTGCCTTATACTCCGAAAATTAAGGTACTTTTAATATTTTGTAGTATGGAATTCTGGAAAAAGTTTGAGCAAGTGAAATTACAATTACAATGGTCGGTATGAAAAAACACCAACCTGTTTATTAACCACCTGGACTGGGCTCATGCTTTCTACAAATTGAAGTGGAGTGATAATTTACTTCTGGAGACACTATGTGGCCAAAATAATTCATGAATTAAGCCAGGCGTGTCAAACTCATTTTAGATCGGGAGCCAAATGGAAAAAATCTACTCCAAAGTGGGCCAGACTGGTAAAACCACGGCACGATAACTTAGAAATAAAGACAACTTCAGATTGTTATCTTTGTTTAAAATTACAACAAGCACATTCTGAAAATGTAGAAATAATAATATTGTTGCAGTTAATCATTTATTTGTCATTTATATTTTTTGAAAAAATTATATAATAATGTTCATCAGTTAATTCATTGGTGTTAATTTTCAATATCCATCCATCCATTTTCCAACCACTTGTCCCTTTTGGGGTCGCTGGTGCCTATCAGCTGCATTCGGGCGGTAGGCGGGGTAAACCCTGGACTAGTCGCCACCTCTAATTTTCAATATATATAGTTAAAAAAATATCAAAATCAAGTTACAGAAAGTATGTATGTAGTTTAATCATTTTCTTCAACTGGTGCACTAACATCATGTGGTTTATTTTGTAAATATGTCACATAATCTACAAAGATACAAAGAATTGCTATTGTGACATCCAGTGGACACATTTACAACAACAGTTTCTTTCATTTAAAAGTTTCAGGATAATTTATATATTTAGCAAACTCATCCTGCGGGACGCAAAAAACCTGTTTGCTTGACACGTTTGACACCCCTGAATTAAGCTCAAAATGCAATAAGTTGAACGATGCAGACACTTTTGTTACTGGATACCTTTTAAGACGCTTTTGCCCTGGATTCTTTGTATGTGTAAGTACCAACCCCGTTTCCATATGAGTTGGGAAATTGTGTTGGATGTAAATATAAACGGAATACAATGATTCGCAAATCTTTTTCAACCTATTTTCAATTAAATGTACTACAAAGAAAAGATATTTGATGTTCAAACTTATAAACTGTTTTTTTTTGCAAATAATAATTAACTTAGAATTTCATGGCTGCAACACGTGCCAAAGTTAGTTGGGCATGTTCACCACTGTGTTACATCACCTTTTCTTTTAACAACACTCAATAAATGTTTGGGAACTGAGGAAACTAATTGTTGAAGCATTGAAAGTGGAATTCTTTCCCATTCTTGTTTTATGTAGAGCTTCAGTCGTTCAACAGTCCGGAGTCTCCGCTGTCGTATTTTACGCTTCATAATACGCCACAGATATTCGATGGGAGACAGGTCTGGACTGCAGGCGGGCCAGGAAAGTACCCACACTATTTTTTTACGAAGCCACGCTGTTGTAAAACGTGCTGAACTTGGCATTGTCTTGCTGAAAAAAGCAGGGGCGTCCATGAAAAAGACGGCGCTTAGATGGCAGCATACAGTATGTTGTTCCAAAACCTGTATGTACCTTTCAGCCTTAATGGTGCCTTCACAGATGTGTAAGTTACCCATGCCTTGGGCACTAATACACCCCCATACCATCACAGATGCTGGCTTTTGAACTTCGATAAAAGTCTGGATTGTTCGCTTCAAAAACTATTTGAAATGTGGACTCGTCAGACCACATAACACTTTTCCACTCTGCATCTGTCCGGTTTAGATGATCTCGGGCCCTGGGAAGCCGGCGGCGTTTCTGGATGTTGTTGATAAATTACTTTTGCTTTGCATAGCAGAGCTTTAACTTGCACTTACAGATATAGCGACCAACTGTATTTGGTGACAGTGGTTTTCTGAAGTGTTCCTGAGTCCATGTGGTGATATCCTTTAGAGACTGATGTCGGTTTTTGATACAGTGCTGTCTGAGGGATCGAAGGTCACGGAAATTCAATGTTGGTTTCCAGCCATGCCGCTTACGTGGAGTGATTTATCCAGATTCTCTAAACCTTTTGATGATATTATGGACCGTAGATATTGAAATCCCTAAATTTCTTGCAATTGCACTTTGAGAAACGTTGTTCTTAAACTGTTTGATTATTTGCTCACACAGTTGTGGACAAAGGGGTGTACCTCGCCCCATCCTTTCTTGTGAAAGACTGAGCATTTTCTGGGAAGCTGTTTTTATTCCCAATCATGGCACCCGCCTGTTCCCAATTAGCCTGCACACCTGTGGGAGGTTCCCAATAAATGTTTGATGAGCATTCCTCAACTTTATCAGTATTTATTGCCACGTTTCCCAACTTCTTTGTCACGTGTTGCTGGCATTAAATTCTAAAGTTAATGATTATTTGCAAAAAAAAAATGTTTATCAGTTTGAACATCAAATATGTTGTCTTTGTAGCATATTCAACTGAATATGGGTTGAAAATTATTTGTATTCCGTTTATATTTACATCTAACACAATTTCCCAACTCATTGGGAAACGGGGTTTGTAATATGTAATTTTGGTAGATCAAATCAAATCAACTTTATTTAAAAAGCACATTTAAAATTTACCACAGGGGTAGCCAAAGTGCTGTACAATGGACAGGTTAAAAGATAATACGAAGACCGAGCAAACAACACAACACAAACAGAACATGATAAAAAATAAATAAATAAAACATAAAAACAGCTTCACAGCAGGTGTATAATGGGGCGCTATTGCAGGATGGATATATTAGTGTTAAAAGCCAAGGAATAAAAGTATGTTTTTAAGAGAGATTTAAAAACAGGACGAGAGGAGGCTTGTCTAACACTCAGAGGTAGGTCGTTCCAGAGCTTGGGAGCAGCAGCAGCGAAAGCTCTGTCACCTCTAACAACACTCAATAAATGTTTGGGAACTGAGGAAACTAATTGTTGAAGCTTTGAAAGTGGAATTCTTTCCCATTCTTGTTTTCTGTAGAGCTTCAGTCGTTCAACAGTCCGGGGTCTCCGCTGTCTGCAATTTTGCTCAATTAAGGACGCGTATTACGTTTGTCTAGCTTGTGCGCTAATGTGTGCTTAGCAGTTGTGTAGATGCTAGCTCCTTTCTGCTTTTTTTGTAATTGACTTCACTAAAATAGAAGAAAAGACTTACCTTTTGTGCTTATTGGAGGACATTTAGATGTTCACTGGCTGTAAACACACAGCATGACTGCTCCATTGGACATTTTACGTGCAAGCCGGTATCACCAGATACTTGTTTTTGTTTTTTGCTGATATCAGTATCTGATCGGGACACTCCTACATTAAATTATACAACCAAACTGAGCATTATTATCCTTGCAAAGGCAGAATAGAATTGGTTGGAAGATTCGAACCAGCCCTAATCTAAAAAAAAAGAAAAAAAAAAGGTGAACCATCAAAAAACATTTAACTCAAAAATCTGTCTGTTTGAATAAAGTCTGCATTGGATTGTGCAGCTGTACCTAATGAAGCGTCCAGTGAGCGTGCTGCATGTAGGTGTAAATAGCTGTTAACTAAAGCTAGATTCCGCACCAGATGGCAGCTATAGGCAAGTGTTGGCAAAATGAAGTGTGGAAGCTGTAGATCACATTCACACAAATACCACCCTGGGGGGAGCTTTGCGGGCGGGCATGAATGTGGGTGCGTGCGTGTGGGTGTGTATGGGCGCGTGTCGAATATGTAAGAGTTCATTCACCCTGTCAAGATGCTGTCTTCTCGATATACACACTCACTGGACACTTCATTAGGTACAGCTGCACAATCCAATGCCATGAATTGATTAACGTGGACCCCGACTTAAACAAGTTGAAAAACTTATTCGGGTAATACCATTTAGTGGTCAATTGTACTAAATATGTACTGTACTGTGCAATCTACTAATCAATCAATCAATCAAATACTTTATTTAAAAGGGGAACATTATCACCAAACCTATGCAAGTGTCAATATATACCTTGATGTTGCAGAAAAAAGACCATGTATTTTTTTAACCGATTTCCGAACTCTAAATGGGTGAATTTTGGCAAATTATACGCCTTTCTGTTTATCGGTCTTTTAGCGATGACGTCAGAACGTGACGTCACCGAGGTAATACACCCGCCATTTTCATTTTCACATTACAAACACCGGGTCTCAGCTCTGTTATTTTCCGTTTTTTTGACTATTTTTTGGAACCTTGGAGACGTCATGCCTCGTCGGTGTGTTGTCGGAGGGTGTAACAACACTAACAGGGAGGGATTCAAGTTGCACCACTGGCAAGAAATCTGCCGCCAGACCCCCATTGAATTTGCCAGAGTGTCTGCACATTTTACCGGCGATGCTAAGACAGACATGGCACAGAGATGTATGGATAACCTGCAGATGCATTTGCAACGATTAAGTCAACTAAATCACTAAGGTGAGTTTTGTTGATGTTGTTGACTTATGTGCTAATCAGACATATTTGGTCGCAGCATGACTGCCAGCTAATCGATGCTAACATGCTACGCTAATCGATGCTAACATGCTATTTACGCTAGCTGTAAGTACATTTGAAACTAGATACCCACATTTAATGCGAAACAAACACTTACAAATCGACGGATTTAAGTTGCTCCAGTGTCACAAGATGCGAAAGTCCTGATCGTTTGGTCCGCACATATTACCAGCGATGGTATTAAGGCAGCCATGCTATGGGCCACTTCATTAGGTACACCCATTCTATGGCCGAGTAGCGTCAATAGCTATTCGCTCAATAGCCTCAATTTCTTCTTCAATTTCGTTTTCGCTATCTGCCTCCATACTTCGACCATCTGTTTCAATACATGTGTAATCTGTTGAATCGCTTAAGCCGCTGAAATCAGAGTCTGAATCCGAGCTAATGTCGCTATATCTTGCTGTGGTAACCGCCATGTTGTTTGTATTGGCAGCACTGTATGACATCACAGGGAAATAGACAGTCGCATCGCATCAAAATCAAGAACTTTAAAGGTTTTTTTAGGGATATTCCAGGAGGTGTAAAATTTTGAAAAAAACTTCGAAAAATAAAACAAGCCACTGGGAACTGATTTTTATTGTTTTTAACCCTTTTGAAATTGTGATAATGTTCCCCTTTAAACAAATTGTGAGATTTTTTGAGTGAAATGTTTTTGGGTGATTTCCATGTTTTTTGTTTTTTTAGAATTGCAAAGCGGGTTGGTTCAAATGCTCCAACCACGGGTCCCCCGCCAATACAAGAGCCTTGTCACAACTATTCTATTCTGCCATTGCAAGGCTAATAATGCTCAATTTGGTTTAATGTAGGAGTGTCCCGATAAGATATTTGAAACAAATGGGCTTGTCTGTTGCTGGTGTGAAAGCATGGAATTCTCTAAACAAAGACTTAAAAAGTTGAAAGAATATCTTTGAATTTAAAGGGGAACATTATCACAATTTCAGAAGGGTTAAAACCAATAAAAATCAGTTCCCAGTGGGTTATTTCATTTTTCAGAGTTTTTAAAAAAAATTTATCCATCATGGAATATCCCGGTAAAAGGCTTTAAAGTGCCTGATTTTCACTAACTGTGAAGCCACCCGTCTATTTTCCTGTGACGTCATCCAGTGATACCAATACAAACAACATGGCGGACAGAACAGCAAGATATAGCAACATTAGCTCGGAATTGGACTCGGATTTCAGCGGTTTAAGCGATTCAACAGATCACGCATGTATTGAAACGGATGGTTGTATTATGGAGGCAGATAGCGAAAACGAAATTGAAGAAGAAACTGAAGCTATTGACGCTATTTGGCGATTGCCTTCTAACCAACGATTGAGTGTCGCAGGATATCCCTACATCTCTGTGCCATGTCTGCCTTAGCATCGCCTGTAAAATGTGCAGACCAAACGATTGGGACTTTCGCACCTTGTGACACTGGAGCAACTTAAATCCGTCGATTGGTAAGTGTTTGTTTGGCATTAAATGAGGGTGCAGGGAAAGGCTGGATGCAAATATAGTTACAAATGTACATACAGCTAGCCTAAATAGCATGTTAGCATCGATTAGCAGGCAGTCATGCCGTGACCAAATATGTCTGATTAGCACATAAGTCAATGACATCAACAAAACTCACCTTTGTGATTTCGTTGACTTTATCGTTGGAAATGCATCTGCAGGATATCCATTCATCTCTGTGCCATGTCTGCCTTAGCATCGCCGGTAAAATGTGCAGACCAAACGATCGGGACTTTCGCATCTTGTCACACTGGAGCAATTTAAATCTGTCGATTGGTAAGTGTTTGTTTGGCATTAAATGTGGGTGTACATTAAATTTGTATGTACAAATATACATACACCTAGCCTAAATAGCATGTTAGCATCAATTAGCATGCCGTGCTAATCGATACACACTCCACGTAAGTCAACTTGAATTCGTCCCTGATCGTGTTGTTACACCCTCCGACAACACACCGACGAGGCATGATGTCTCCAAGGTACGGAAAACAGTCGAAAAAACGTAAAATAACAGAGCTGATTTGACTTGGTGTTTGTAATGTGTTTGAGAAAATGGCGGATTGACTACCTATGTGATGTCACGTTGTGACGTCATCGCTCCGAGTGCGAATAATAGAAAGGCGTTTAATTCGCCAAAATTCACTCATGTAGATTTCGGAAATCGATTAAAAAAATATATGGTCTTTTTTCTGCGACATCAAGGTATATATTGACGCTTACATAGGTCTGGTAATAATGTTCCCTTTTAAAAAGAGTTACAAAAGGAAACAACTGGAATTATGTCAAAATGAATTTTGATTTTGATTGGACGTGTCATTGTGAAAATGCTTAGATGAAAATTAAAAAGTATGTTGGAGTTTGGGTGTTGATGGAGGGAACAGTTATAAAGTCATTGAAAATAATTTGTGTTAAAAAGGGGGCAAATGAATATAAGAATAGTATTCTTCCATTTGCTGCTTTCTGATCATGGAAATGTATAAGAAACAAAAAAACTATGAAAGTGTCAACTGCACATGACTTCTATATATGCATTTTCTGGAAAGGAATAAATATGATGATGATGATGATGATATTGATATCAGCAAAACAAAAACAAGTATCGGGTGATATCAGCTTGCAGGTAAAATGTCCAATGGAGCAGTCCTGCTGTGTGTTTACAGCCAGTGAACATCCAAATGTTCTCCAATAAGCACACAAGGTAAGTCTTTAATTGTATTCTAATGAAGTACGTTTACAAAAAATATGAAAAGAGCTAGCAGCCACACAACGGCTAAGCACACATTAGCGCACAAGCTAGACTGACGTGATACATGTCCTTAATCGAGCAATATTGCAGTGTAAAACACCACTTTTGTCGATATACACTATATTGCCAAAAGTATTTGGCCACCCATCCAATTGATGAGAATCAGGTGTCTTAATCACTTGGCCCGGTCACAGGTGTATCACTGTTTCTACAAACATTTGTGAAAGAATGGGCCGCTCTCAGTGATTTCCAGCGTGTCATAGGATGCCACCTGTGCAACAAATCCAGTCGTGAAATGTCCTCACTCCTAAACATTCCAAAGTCAACTGTTGGCTTTAATATAAGAAAATGTAAGAGTTTGGGAACAACAGCAACTCATTCATCGAGTGGTAGGCCACGTAAACTGATAGAGAGGGGTCAGCGGATGCTGAAGCGCATAGTGCAAAGAAGTTTCCCACTTTCTGCATAGTAAGTTGCTACAGAGTTCCAAACTTCATGTTACCTACCAATTAGCCCACGTACAGTACGCAGAGAACTTAATGGAATGGGTTTCCATGGCCGATCAGCTGTATCAAACCCATACATAAACAAGTCCAATGCAAAGCTTCGGATGCAGTGGTGTAAAGCAGGTTGCCACTAGACTCTAGAGGAGTGGAGACGCAGTCTCTGGAGTGAGGAATCAGGCTTTTCCATCTGGCAATCTGATGGACGAGTCTCGTTTTGTAGGTTGCCAGGAGAACGGTACATTTCGGACTGCAGTGTGCAGAGTGTGAAATTTGGTGGAG